>NW_010312811.1:32442-38544 GCF_000700745.2 Antrostomus carolinensis
AGAAAGCCAATATGCTTTGCAGTGCACATATTCTAACGTGCTTTTTGAGTTAAGGTTTTAAGATCTAAATATGCACCCACTGTGGCAGTTAAAAAATATGAATTCTGAATGTAGTGAGATATACATGTGTATAAAATTATTCTCCTGCAAGGGATGGAGGGGTGGGGGCCTGCAGGAACTGAGCTCTAGACAATACTTTTTCCTGTGTGCCCCAGGCTACAAGAATTGCCTTCTCTCAGGACTTCCAGAGCTGGGTGGCACGTGAAGCGCTGACATTACGGGAGAGGATTATGGGCCCGGTGTTTTCAGTTGAGGGTTGTACTCTATCCCTGTGTCCACGCTAGAGTGTAATGAAAAGACTGAACATCAGCTTGCTAGAAGTAATCACTTGCATAATGCGACCTCAGAACTTCACCTTAATCAGAATTTCAGTGAGGATTTGATTTAAGGACTTTTGACTTTGAGTTTCTGTTTGCATTGAAGATACACCAAAGGCATTTATGTGCTCATGTGGTCCAACCTCAGTGTGTGGAGGTTGGTTTTTTTTTATAATTTCCCAGGATTTTCACAAGCTGTGCTGAAAAGCATGGGCTTGGGTTTGGATATTGGGTTATTTTTTTTTGTTGTTATTTTTCTGATTCTGCCTGTATGTCAGTTATTCTAAAACTTCATTCATCTTGGCATTAGTGCTTCTCATATTCAACTATAGATTCTTTTTTTTTTTTCTTTCTTTTTACTCTTTATACCCTGATTATCCTAAATTATTCTCTGCAGCTCAGTCTTGAATACCCTGCATAGACCAGGAATATTTATTTGGAAGAAGTGGGGAGCAAGTAGAATAATAATTAGTGTTTATATGTTTATTAAAAAATAGGTATTCTTATATATTTTAAGAAATTGTTTAGTTTTAAAATGCTTGTAAATACATCTGTTTACTCTGTTTCTTTTATTGCTCTTTGGTTGGGCTTTCCTAACATTTATTAGAAACCCAAATGCAATATGGTGCTGACAGTTTTTACCAAAGCAGTTTTGTGCCTTTCTTCATTTTCTTGTAACTTTATAAACCTTTAGCTCTTAACTTTGAATTTTGCAGGCATGATTTATGACATAACTTTATGGTTTTGGAAGTTAAAATAAAACAATTCAGCCTTAGAGAAAGGAAGACTTTTTTTTTTTTTTTTTAAGCTGGCATTGTATTTGGCAAAGAATTAGCAAAAATAATACTTCATTAGTGCCCTTGTGAACATTTGCTTTGCTTTGGCTAACTTGCACACCACTGAGAATTGTTGTTTTTTGTACGGGCTGGGACTTTGGTGCTGTAGCCTTTGGCATTGCTCTGGGTGCTGGCCGTGTTCTCCACACATCATCTCTGTCCGTGGAGCCACAAACTACATTCTCCAGTTCCATAAAACAGAAAGGCCTATTTGGAAGGAACATGTGGCTTGTTGAAATACCTCTTGTATTGGTTTTTTTGCATCTTCATGTCTTTTTGGCCTTTCTAGCACGTAGAACATCAAGGAAGAATTCATATGGATTGATTAGATCCACCTTCATCCGAAGTCACTTAAATCCCTGCTTGCAACAGCCCCTATTTAATAAAGCTTTAGGTTACTCAAAGCCTAACATGTGTGGCATTGACCAAACCATTGTATGACAAACCTGAGAACATGGGGACTGCGAGATAGGCTGAAAGACTTAGGCCAGAAGAATAAAAATGGTTGTCTTGTGATGTGTTTAGTCTGTCTTTGGAGCCTTAAAGATCTTAGTGCAGCATTCATGGACCTGATGCTGAATTGTTGGGTTGCATGTCATTTCTCAACACCCTGATCTTTGATTCTCTACCTTCTGTCTTATAATTGTTTGGTTTTTTCTTTCCATGAGGAAAAATGTCATCATTCTAGCCATTCTGTGCTGCCTTTTCCAGGAGAACAAAGAAATAGAGATACAGTGAATGAGCCAAAAACACTCTGTTGTACAGGAAACAAGGTCCATTTACCATATAAATCATTCAGCGTTCTGTTGCATTTGATGAGGTGCAGTGAGTAGGGCAACAACTTTCCATAGTAACCTTTTAGCTCTTCTTTTGTACTTGTATTAGCTGGGTTCTGTTTTGCTTGGAGACATGAGAAGATGAGTACTCTGATGGTATAAACAGCTACAGACTGTAGAAATGCTTCTCTTGCACGTAGGATTGTGTATGTGTGATTGTAATCTTAAAATAATTTATTGACTTTATATTCATATGAGAGGATAGCAAGCCATTTTCTGAGGTGACTTCTCTCAAGTAATGGTGTGACTGGTTATGGCAGCCCTTGATCTGACAGTCTAAAGACTGTGTTTACCGTAGCTGTGACTCTTCTGTAGGGTTTTTATCTTTGTAGGTCAAATACTATAAGGAATAATTACAGATATAATTGCGGAGGCGGTACCAATTTGTTGCAAGTAGCTGAAGAGCAGTTTAGTTAGTTGCATATTGAGGAGCATATGGGTTGTGTTCAGATGGTAATCAAATTAGGTCTCTTTGTGTCGTCTGTGACACAGTCCATCTCATTTGTAGATATGGGTGACGGACCTTTTCTTTATCTTCCCTCACCTCCCTGACAATGCACAAACCAGTTCATCAGCTGAAATATTGCTCTGTTTGACTGTGGAACAGGGACAGCCTGGTAGCCCAGCTCTTAACAAAGCAGTTATGTGGGGGGAGGAGGCATCTAGCCACTGGAAGAACTAGGACAAGGAGAGAGCCCTGATGGCCACCTGGCCACAGGGTGCAGCAGACTGTCCGAACCATCCTGCAGTGGAGCAGCAAAACGGGGAGAAATCTCCTCTGCAAAAGCAGATTTCCATATATTTTGACATGAGAGAAACTGCCCTTCAATTAGAAATTCAGATTCTGATGCTACTTGCATATTCTGGTGGGTTTTACTTCTTTTCACGTGTTTCTGCATTTATTTTCTCCTCCTTTGCCTGATTCTTGTTTAAGAGCAGCTGGGTTAGGTGGTACCAAGATTTGAAAGTCGTGGCAATTTTTTTTTTATCTATAGGGCAGTGCTCTTCTATTTTTAAAGCTTTGATATGTTACGAGTGCTTGTGCGTCATCATAGTGTCCGTTTCCTTTCTTAAGGAATTCAAGGGTGATTATTTATAAATCCTTGTAGAACAAGTTATTGTTCTTTTTTAGCTTTCAAACTGGCTGTATTGAAGAGAGAATTATCACATGAGCAGACATCCTGACTAACCAGTCTTGTCTGTATTTATTTTTTTTTCACGCTTGCTCATATATTGTACACTATTTTGAGTTCCAGATTTTACTAGTAAGATAACAAGGTTAGATTTGGTTTTCTGATCTGCTTCATTTGAAATTCAGTTTTGGGTTTAAACGCTGACCCTACCTGTAAATAACAATAGCTATTACTCAGAGCTTGCAGTGATCTGAAAATGTTGATTGCTATGAGGGCTTTCTTTTTCACGTAGGCAAAATCTTTTAGCGTGGCTGCTGTGTACAGAAAACTGTGAAAACATAGGTTACTGTGCTTACTGCTATACTTGGTTTTTAGGACAACAGAAATCAAGTATTTTCATGATGAGGATGATGGGGACAGGGGTGGCATTCTTCATGTAAAAGGATTTAGAGTTTTGCCTTTCAGAAAGATTTTAAACTGTACAGTGTCAAGGAGAGGTGATATGATAAGAAAAATGGAATAATGAAGGACACAAATGGTAAAGCAGAATAGCCAATTGTTTAAGAAATGGGAATTGGTGTGAAGCAGAAATACAAGGAAATACTGTGTTACACAATACACGGTTAATGTGTGTGACACATTACAGTGAACTGTTGCCCAAACGAACAGTTTAGTGGGGTCTAAGAAAGGTAGAACGTTCATTCAAATGGACAAGATGCTGGTAGATAGTTAAGGAGGATTTTTTTTAAAAAAAAAAACAAAACTCTTAAAGACCCATATTCCAAGAAACAAGTCTAATGGCTTAATATAGTGTTAGGTCAAATAATGCAGGTGTTTTTTTCTCCATTACAGTCTATAGGAACTCCTGCTTCAAGTCCTATGTGCTCCTCTTCAGCCACTCTGTGTTAGAAAAATTATCAACTGGGGTTTGTTTTTAAAATCTGTATATGGATTTATTATACAAAACCATTGCAACCTGCTCATTAATTTTGTTTAGTGATAACAATGTTAACCTTGTGTCTAGTCAGCTCTGTGCGGTGCCAGCGTGCTGTCACTGCATTTCCTCATACTTGAAAACAAATGGTTTTGCTTTTGCAATTAAGTGAGACACTTTGGTTTTCTATTTTGGATATTTGCTTGTTTTTAAAAAATGCATTTGAATGTTTCAAATGAACTGATACATAATTAGTCCATTTAAATTAAATTGGTTATTTTCTTGAAGTGAAATAAATAAAACCTCAAAGTTTAGCTGTCAGTTAGCTGAAAAAATATCTAACCTGCCTTAACCATGACTGGTTATCACTTGTACCAGTTTAGGGAAAACATTCTCCCCTTGAAGAGGCCATTTCTAGCCAATGCAAAGTTATTTGCTGTGTCTTTTGAGTTATCTTGTCCTGATCATTGTCAAAACCAAAGTTTTTTACTAGGTGGCTCGTAAATAAGATCATCTCTCTATTATTTTCAAAGTTGTTAAAAAATAATCCAGTCTTCTAACAATTGAAGGGAGAAAAAAAGTCATTGTTTTGAATTTTCAATGGAATAAAAATTGTTTTTAAATTCTGCTTTGTATTGCTGTTTTAAGAGGTTCTGAGTTGTTACCAAAGCAATTTTGGTTTACATCATCTTCTCTGTAAAGTGATAGGCCAGCATCTTTAATTTTAAAAGATACTTAAAGTTATTTTAACATGTTAAAAAAGTTAGGTTATTGCTGACATGAGCATAAAATTATTCTCTATCTTAGATCCCAACTTTGTTCGGACTTTTCTCACAACATATAGATCCTTCTGTAAACCTCAAGAGTTGCTGAGTCTGCTAATAGAAAGGTATGCCACTGTTAAAAATATTGTTTATACAAAGTGCAAATTTTTATTTTTACTTTAAGTAGAGTTTATAAGGTTCTTGTTTTCCATTTGGTTTTGATTCACTCCAAACACTTTTTAAAAAGTTGTCAAATTCAAGGATTGTGAGTAAGATGTACGAGTTATACCTAGAAGCTTTAGGGTTGTTCAGGCAGCTCCAGTAACTTCCAGCATCCCACAGGTTTGTCTTTGAAATCTGTATTATTACTGAATTTAACAACTCTTCCTATGTGCTTACCAAGACATAAGATTCTGACATGTGGAAATATTCTGAGTTTTGAGCTATCTTTAACCAACATTTTATTTGTGCATGCTGTGAGCAAGATTAGTGTAACAGGAACCTGGTGCTTATACCCATCTTCTGTGCTAGATTTGAAATTCCAGAGCCTGAGCCAACAGAAGCTGATCGTATTGCTATGGAGAATGGAGACCAACCTCTTAGTGCAGAGTTAAAAAGATTTAGGAAAGAGTACATTCAACCTGTGCAGCTACGGTGAGTATTGCATCAATGTGAACCAAACTGACTTCCTCTATGTCTTTTGAAGAACCATCTTCTGGATGCGGTGGCTCTTTGTGGTACCAGCAGCCTTTCTTGGAGATGCTTTGATAGAGAGTGTGCGTGGACAGTCAGTCATTTTGACCTTGCTACTTGAAAACTTGGTGGAAATTCGAATTCATGGCATGAAAAGCCTTGAGAAAGGCTTGTGCTGAGTTTTAGATTATTACTGTAGAAATTAGTTGTTTGGGTTTTTTTTTTAAATCCGTGTTTCTGCAAGGCTGTACAGCATAAGCGTGGCACAAAAATGTAGGCAGAGAACATTTTGGATAATGTTATTTTTAGGAACAATAGCATTACTGTGAATTCTTTAAGTAGGAAAATACTTATAGCTGGTTGCTGGTGAAATGCAGACAATAGAATAATTGCATTTGGTCTGCTGATTCCGATATTCCTGTAGGCCCTCGCCCACTAAAAGCCTTGAAATGCTGGACACGAAGGTAAGGTGTATTGTAGAGTGCTTACTTATCCTTTACTGGCAGAGTCTAGTTGGAGACCTGTGTCT
>NW_010312812.1:0-90731 GCF_000700745.2 Antrostomus carolinensis
CCTTAGCAGCACTCTTCTCTCCTATTCAGGGACCTCCACAACACAGACAGCTCTTGAGCCAGTCCTGGGGGCTGGTGGCTGAGTTGAAAGCATGCCAGGAACCATCCTTGTGGTGTATATGATTGAGTTTCTGTGCCTGGGAAAGTTCCCTGTTATATAGGTGCAACCTGCACATCACCACTTGCAGGGATGCAAAAGTCCTCGGGACAAAGGAGGTTCAGAGAGCACCTCTCTCTTATGTGAAGCACCTGTATGAACAAGACTTAGAACTTCCCTAAAACTGGAGTTATTCAGGTCTGAGGTTTTGCTTTGGTCCTCTCTCAGTGTTGACTTTTTCTTGCATTTTGACTGTCTAGATCAATACTAGATTTTAAATCCTTGAGGACGCCTATTTTTAGTTACTGAAGGAGACAGTTTTGATTTATTTTTAGGAAAAAGGTAGTATAAAGATAGGTTTAAAGCTGTTTATCTACATACTGTCCTTTGGCACTATTACAAATATATTAATGCTTGGTGTGCTGACTTTTCTTTCAGCCTTTCTGATGACCTGTTAGCAAACGAGCTGCTACTTCACAGGCTAACATTGATTTGTTCAGCAAATGAAGATGATGGGACTGTTTCCTGAAATTCAGCTCCAAATGCAAGAGGCTTCAGGAATCTCCATTTTAAAAAGTCAGTTTTAGTTCTGTTCTGCTTATTATGACTTTACTCTTATAACTATTAGTAGGAATATTGATATAATAGTGATATAACCAGTAACACTAGTAGCTTTATTGAAATATATTAATATTCTAAGTATCCTATTTTATTTTCAGAGCATCCGGAAGCCCCAGATAGGCTGGGACTCCACTGCATGGGGCAGTATGTAGACAAAGAGCAAATTCTGGTTTCTGCTACAAAAATCTTGTGATCTTTGCTTAGGCTTTGGCAAAATCTAGAAACTTGTAACAAACTCAACTGGGGCAACATATTTATCTTAAAAAACATCTTACTGCATTGGAGGCAGGATAAGTGCCCAGTGAAGACCAAAACTCCAAGGCATCCCTTTACAAAATGCTTCTGGCAAGGATGGGAAAGGATTTCATACAACCCTTCGGTGGGATAGCATTGATGGAGCCCTGGCAGATGTGTCTGCCATCACCCACCTTTGCAGGTCGAGTTGCAGCAGATCAGGGGGACCACAAGCTCTTCTCTTTGCCGTCATGTGAAGCAGCAGCAGCAGCAGTAGTAGTAAGACATTCCTACAATGCCTCCACTTCCCCGAGCTCCCAAGGAGCAGGGGGAGTGTCTGATTCTGCTCTCTGAAGTAATCTTCAGGTCCATCTGTTTCAAAGAGCTGCAGGTTTGGATTGCACATTCCCTCTCTCTTCCACTCCCCGTTTTCTTCGTGGCCAATAATTTAACAACTGAGAAATGCAGTTTTGAGCTGACTCCAATATTCTGTAAATTTAACTTAAACTAGTGGAACAGATGTGATGGAACACTTTCCCCTGAGACGTACACAAAATGAGGAGGAGAGCAGTGTACCACTCTTCATCCATATCTGTGGTTATCACTCCCTCTGCTTTCTTAGGGGACACGAGTGTTTCTCCAGTCTCCATGTTGTTTAGTGTTTTGGGATGGTTTCTTTCCAATTTCTGATGTTCGGACTGTTCCAGTTTGCACAAAGAGATTATCTGGAACAATGAAGGCTGTCTGAATCCCTCCATCCAGATCCCTCCATCCCTGCTTAAATGTTCTGACACTTAGTCTGTAGGGTCAGTCCCTGGGCCCTGTTTCCTCCCATGGAGCACTGACCTGTTTCACAGCAAGGAGCACCTCCACCAGGGACTGTGGGACACCTCCTCATAGCTCTCCCAGGACCCCCAGGCTGCAGTGCACGTCCTGGCCCCAAGCCCCAACACAACACATGGCTGCAGGTCATTCCATCTGCTCAGCATTTTCATTAGTTTAATTAACTCTCTGCTGCTCTGCCAGTGTATTTTCAACATTTAAAAAAAAATCCACGAGTCTCACAACATTGACAAATGGCAGGTAAGTGCTCAGTCTTGTTTGCTGCCTGATCTCTCCTCCATTTGTTTTGCCATGTGCCATGTAGTAGCTACACTTAAGAGTCTGTTGATCTAATAAGAGCATTCTCTATCTCTACTTAAGTGGAGATTAAATAGAGATATATCTATCCCTTACTTAACTAGATTTTATTCAGTATTTATTGGAATAATACTGGATTCCCCCTTGAATAAAGGAATTTGAAGTGCATCTGAGTGTTTTTGTTGACAATCTGACAGTCACTATATGTTCCGTCCTGCAGTCCCATTGCAACAACCTCTACAGTGTCCTGGCCGCCCAAGTCCCTCTTACTAGTGTCCCCTCTGACTTGTGCTTGTCACATTTATCAATAAAATTACTTACTTTCTTTAATTTGACTTTTATGGACTGGATTCATGCTGCTGTTCCTAAATGTACATTTTCCTGAGATAAATTGTGGAAAATGATAGCAGCAAAATGTCAAATTTAGAAGAAAGTGGGTGGTAACCTGAATTTTGTCACTTCAACTTACTGCTTCAGCTGGCACTAAACTAGAGCTTTCAGCTCCCCGCTCCCTCCCTCATCTCCTTCATGGCAGGAGAGTGTGACTGTGCCTAAATATGATGCTGTGACAGGGTCACAGTGAACTCCTCTTACCGCAGTCCAGGTGGAACACAGTGTACGGAAATGCTGTTGCACAAACATAAGCACTTAACACTTGCAAATGTTACACCCAGCTATGATTACAGGGGAAGGGTTTCCATGATGCATTCCTGGTCTTCTGACATAGTTGCAACAATTTATATGCATGCTGAGGTTGAGACGGAGGAGTTTGGGTGAGCAGCAGGTGTTTTGGGAAAAGCTGTTTCTGCTCATGCACCTCGCTCACCCCTGCACACAGTGGATGCTGCAGCATGGATCTGCCCTTCACTGAGCAGTGGGAGTCCAGTCCTGGAACCTCAGTGCCTGCTCTGGTTCCCTGTTGCTCGAGAAGAGTGTTTTGCTCTAAGGCAAAGGTTTTGTGTGCAGTTCAGAGAGAATGTGAAAGCCAATTTGGGAGTATTATATAAGCAGAAGCAGAGATACGCCAGGCCTTGTGGTTTGAGAAGAGGATGATGTGAGGAAAGGCTCAAAGCCTGCTGAAAACCGGTAAGCGTAGCCACGCCAAGTATGCGGATGCCCTGAAAGAACCAGTTGGCAAGCTGCCCTTCTACGGTTTGTGGTCCGGATGCTGGAGCCTGACTGGTGCCATCGGGTGGGGATTACCAGCTCCCAGGGGAGGTCTGGTGGGTAACGTCTCTGCAAGGTGCTCATTCTACATGACATGAACAAAAAAATAATGTCCTCCAACTATTTAATCACAAGTCACACCTTGGGGCCTTTTAGCCAGCTCCTTGTGATGGTGGCCCAGGGTGCACTCTGCCTGTCCTCCTTCATTCCCTCCTGAATGGCATACCTACTTTTTCTCACCACCTTGGGAGGCTAAGCTAAGAGCCTTGGTTCAAATTATAACTCAATTTCTGCCATACCGTCTCGACAGAGCTGTAAGGGTCATGATAACAACCCAGATCTGAAGGCAAGGCACATGCTATGAACTAGACATGATGCCACTCTGTGATGTTTATGGAGAAGTCTGGTCTGATACGCTCCATCAGTTGTCCATCCTGCCCACTGCTATTGGAGCCTCAGTTATGACATATATATCTGGTTTTGGAGACGGGACTTCAAGACAAAAGTAGACCTGTGGAACGGAATTTAGAAGAGAGACATGCCAGTGGTCAACGGTCTAGAAATCCTGTACTGTGAAGGAAATCTGAATGATGGGTGATTTAATGAAAAGAAAAGAGTATTGGGGAGTGGAGGGGATGGTAACAGTCTTCAGATATCTGTAAGACTAATGCATAACGGAAGGAAGCCTTCTGTTTTACATGTCCATGGTGGGGAAGCTAGATTGGGTTTAAACAGCAGCAAGGAATGTTGAGGTTAGATTAGCAGTGGGGATAGTGAAGTACTGCAGGAGATTGTGTGGGGAAATGGTGGATCTCCACCTTTTGGTATAGGTTGGACACTCAGAATTATGCAAACAGGGGTGATCTTGCTTTGGAGAAACTTAATGACTGTCCCCAATAGTGTTGTGTGAGAAAAATAGTTGCTGTGACACTGATTTTAGGGTTTCATAGATGTGAGAAGTGAACAGAAACTGAACAAGGGTGGTGCACCAGAACACAGGGAGCAGATTGACATGCTCACATACAAGAAGTGCTCCTTAAAACGTATATGAGGATATCTCCCTGGCTTTTCAAAACCTTTTCCTTCAAGTCATCCTTGCACCTTTAACAAGTTTTAGGAACATTACTGTGGCTTTTGTGAAAAAGGCATGTTGCAAGACATTGTGAACTTCCCCAAAATGTGGGTTGTGTGGACTCAGTGTTTCAACTTACTCATATCTACTGAATCAGGGCCAGGAATAAATCAGATGAAGACCAGTGCGGGCATTTTTTTGACCTTGTTTAGGTAAGATTTGGTGTGGTTAGCTGTGAAGTCCATCTCATTGTAAGAGCAGAATTTGTCTATTGGGAAGTAAGGATAGAATGTTTTAGAAGCAGTCATCTGAGCTTTGGAGATTAATTAGGTTTGTGAGTAAATGATGCTATGCTGTGTTTTATTAGTTGTGAACAGCATTTTGAACAGTCCCGCCACTACAGAAATTGCTGGAGAGAGTCCATGTCAGAATTTTCCTCACCTGCATCAGATGTTTTACATTGATGTGGAGGGATGTGAGGAAGGAAAAAAACTCAGCCATTTCCAATAGGAACACTGGGGAAATAAATATTATTTCATCAATATTAAAAAGCTCTGTTGGCCTTTTCTCTGAGAACTTTTGCCTCCCCCCGCAGTGTGACATAGATTCAAAATTTGGCAGGATGGTGGTCTTGCATTAGAGATGCACCTTTGTATCTGTGTGGAAATCTGCCAGTGATTGCGAAACTCTCATCTCTTTATAAATAGCTAGCTCAGCAAGGCTTTGTGACTTACATCCATAAAGGCTTTGCTCCTTTCTGCATATTCATGCTGAAGGGAACAACTGAGTGAACAGTGATTCTCCCACAGCCTGACTGCTGCCTCCCCTGCCATGCCCATGTCCAAACACAGACATTGTGAGTAGCAATTGTACTTCTCTTGTAGTCTCAATGCTCTTGCAATGAGGGAGCAGGGGTAAGCTTTGGGAGAGCTGAGTGAGAAGACTTGTTGGGGAAACTTGGGCTTGGGTGAGTTTGATAGCCAGTGGGAAGGGATTGAAGAGGAAAGGGGAGATTTAGAAGGAATCATTGCATGCCTGAAAGGATGGTAGTGTGGCTGAGGTTGGAAAAAGGGCCACAGAAAGAGGGTTTGGAGCTAGAAGGGAAGGCAAATATGAGCTATGTGTCTCATTACTTGAGGAGGGTGCACTTTCTCTCTCTCTCTTCCTTTGATCCACTAAAATAAATTAAATATAAATAAATATGTTCTCTGAATATGTGCACAGGAAATTAAGGACCTAAAATAAATGCAGCTAAAACAAACACCCCCCCACACCACCATGAAGTGTAAGAGACTTCTGCTATTTTCTTAAAGGATAATAATATTAATAATAAAACCTCAGTATTACTACAGCATTGTACTTAGAGAAGATGTATCAGAGCAGGGTAGGTATCATTGCTGCTGGCCTGAAGATGAAACTGAAGTGGACACTCACCAAAGGTCACCAGGGATGGAATTAATCTCATATAACCATATACTTTCACCTGAACTAGACACCTATGTTCCCTTAATAGGCAATGGAAAGAAATGGGTACTTGTTGAGACTGACTCACTTGGCCTATTTTAGACATCTCTTTTAAGGTGAGGTGAATCTCACCTGAGAAAGGCTTGTTTTTCTGCAGTGCATGCCAAGGGCAGCCCTTGGGTGACTATTTCAGCTGGAAACATCTTCTCTGTAGAGGTTTACGTTGGAGAGTTGTAGAATCATAGAATCATAAATTGTTTTGGTTGCAAAAGACCTTTAAGATCATCAAGTCCAACCATTAACATAGCTCCTCTGAACCATGTCCCTAAGCACCACATCTACATGTCTTTTAAATACCTCCAGGGATGGTGACTCAACCACATCCCTGGGCAGCCTGTTCCAATGCTTGACAACCCTTTTGATGAAGAAATTTTGCTTAATATCCAATCTAAACCTCCCCTGGTGCAACATGAGGCTGTTTCGTCTTGTCCTATCGCTTGTTAATTGGAAGAAGAGACCAAGACCCACCGCACTACAACCTCCTTTCAGATACTTGTAGTGAATGATAAGGTCTCCCCTCAGCTGCCTTTTCTCCACGCTAAACAACCCCAGTTCCTTCAGCTACTCCTTACAAGACTTGTGCTCCAGACCCTTCACCAGCTTCATTGCCCTTCTCTGGACATGCTCCAGCACCTCAATATATTTCTTGTAATGAAGGGCCCAAAACTGAACACAGTACTCAAGGTGCAGCCTCACCAGTGCCGAGTAAAGGGGGATGATCACTTCCCTAGTCCAGTTGGCCACACTACTTCTGATACCAGCCCATGCTTGTATCAGCATGGGTACCTGGGCACACTGCTAGCTCATATGCATCTGGCTGTTGACCAGCATCCCCAGGTCCTTTTCTGCTGGCAGATTTCCAACCACTCTTCCCCCAAAGCCTGTAGCATTTCATGGGGTTGTTGTGAGGCAAGTGCAGAACCCAGCACTTGACCCTGTTGAACCTCATACCATTGTCCTCAGCTCATCAATCCAGCCTGTCCAGATCCCTCTGTACAGCCTTCCTACCCTCAAGCAGATCAACACTTCTGCCCAACTTTGTGTTGTCTGCAAACTTACTGAGAGTGCACTTGGTCCCAGTGTTCAGATCATTGATAAAGATATTAAACAGATCTGGACTGAATACTGAGCCCTTGGGAACACCACTTGTGACTGGCCATCAACTGGATTTAATTCCATTTACCACAACTCTTTGGGCTTGACCATCCAGCCAGATTTTTACTTGGTGAAGAGTACACCCACCCAAGCCATGAGCAGCCAGTTTCTCCAGAGGAATGTTGTGGGAAATGGTGTCAAAGGCTTTACTAAAGTCTAGATAGACAACATGTACAGCCTTTCACTCACCAAGTGAGAGGGTCACCTTGTCACAGAAGGACATCAGGTTCAAATACAATTGCATTGACCTCATCCCTAATTCAATAGCATGACTACACCAAGTCAAGACCATTCAGAAGAGTAAAGTTTAGCTGTTTTGGTTCCAATGGCTTACAAATAGTTTTCCAATCTACCAACTCCAGAAATACTCTGACTGGGGAATGGTGCTTGCTTTCCCTCTCTTTCTCTGTATGCATAAGGGGGGAAAGGGAAGTGGAGGCCAGTGTGCAGTCTTGCAGTCCTTGCTATTCTTGCATTTGTTTGATATTTTCCATTAATTCCTGTGTTTAGTGTTTCAGTGCCTTTGTTTTCCTTTCCTCTCTTTTGGGGAGGCTGATGGGGAGGACTGTGTTATTATTAGGTTTGGCATTACTTGATTAATTTTTTTCTTCTCTGCCTCTGTGTGATTGGGATTTGTTTTTTTCCTGCCTCTGCATTGTAATGTTGTATTTGTTTTTACAGTCAGCACCTTGCTGTGCAGTTGCTTGAAGGAGAAGGAGAGCAGGCACGTTCTTTGGCTTGTGTTCTATGAAACTGTTCCAGTTCCCCTCCATGTGTTAGTAACCTGGCCCACCTCTCTCTCCTGGCCTTTTCCTTCTCTATCCCCTTTGGATGGACGTGAACTAGTCCCTTTTCTCTAGGACTGTGTTGGTGTTAAGGTTTTCAGGTCAGGTTGGATTGACTAAGAATAATGGATGCTGAGAGAATTGTTCCCCTGAGAAATGACAGTAACTGCCACCACCCCACAGCAGTTTGTAAGTACTGGAAAAACCTTTGATGCTGGGGAGACAAAAAAAAAAATCTGTGACATTTTCTCATCACTCACTCCAACTGAGATGATTTATGAGCAATTGCAGCCAGCTAGAAGCTGCATTTTAGGGGTTAAACAAATGAATTTACCCAGCTCAGTTCCCCATGTTGCAATTTTGGTCTTTTGGGACTTGAGAGAAATGCTGCTGCACGTATCCCCCACGCCCACCGAGAAGCACGACCACCTCTAACTTTTTGGGCTCCACATCCATTTTACACTGCAGAACAACATGTTCCCTCTGCTGGCCCAGCCCTTGGGTCTTTGTTCAGCCAGCTGAATGGCGGTACAAGTCTCTTTGCATAGGGAGTGGGTGATAGAGCCTCCCACGTGCAAACCTCTCTGGGGATTGGTGCCAGCCACCTTCTTAAATCATGGCTCTCCTACTCCCCACCCCTGGAAAAGCAGCCTCCCTTCAAACTGCCTGAGTGTTGCTGGGGGCTGAGCCTGCCCTGAGCATCTGAACAAGTTGCATCAGCGCTGGTACAACCCTGCTTGTCATTAGCAACAGGGGGATGGCCAAGGTCGGTTACCTCTAGGCGCTCTGTGCTGTCTAGACCAGATCCAAGTGGAGGCAGGATGGAGGGGGAAGAAATTATTGCCACTGGAGCAAAACTTCCTGGATTTGCAAATCCATCTACCTACTTGGATGACCCTAATCACCATAACATCTGTATAATTAAATAGGTTTCTAAGTTATCTTTTTCTCAACCCACCCACCTTAAACTCCTTGCCTTGCTTGATTTCTCTTCTTTGCCTATCAGTTATCATTTGGCTGTATAAAGTATCTGGGAATCCAGTTTTCAGAAGGTGAGGTGTATATTGTCCCCTGAAGGGAGGGAGCTCTGGGAGGCAGAACAGCAGCCAGCTCTTTCCTGGCAGTCATGGGAATGTCGACGTGGAGCTGCCAGTCGGTGGGTGGGTGTAGCGCAGCTGCCTCCTTAGACTGAGTCCAGCCCATTTGCAAATCCCGGGAAGGGGTGGAAGCCGAGGGTGACCGATTCTCCCTCTGTGCCACATTCAAGCCCCAGCTCTCCCTCCGGCTCCTTTCTGGTAACAAGCTGGCATCTGTGCTTTTGTGTATTAGGGAGATATAAAGCCAAAGCAAAAAAATCTTCAGAAAAAGTTCTTTGCATGGTGAGCGTGAGTGGCACAGATTTCTCTCCCATTTGTCCCAAGCTGTATGTGTCAGATGTGGTTTCCATATGGCATCTATATCTCAGTACACCCACACTGGATGTATGCATTGGAATACCAGTGGCTGTGCTGAGCCACAGATAAATGTTTAGCATTCCTTAGTCAACTGGAAAGTCTGTGTGTGTATGGGGTGTGTGTGGGGGTGAAGCCCAAGGAATATAAAAACAGGCATATGGCATTTTTTAACTCATTGCACAGATAAAAAGGAGAAATAAACACAAGGCAACACTCTAAAATAGCATCAGTGTCTTTGAAGTAAACCCACTATTGAAAGAAACCAAAGCGGAGGCTGCTTGGAACCTACAGCTCCAAGCCCAGCATCTTGCCCCTTCATTTTTTTGGTGCTCCATGTATGCCAAGATTTCAGGTTCTGCTCCCTCAGATGGAGGCTCTTGGACCTGCAGCATTTTCTGTCACACTGGCATGACTATGGTTTGGGTACCATAAATGCACAAAATACACTTTATCATCCTTCCAAAGCATGAGGACGTCTCTGTTTGGGTTTACTGAACTGAGGTTGTGCTGAGTTGAGCATGAGACCAGCACTCTTGTCCTAGGTAAGGTGCTTGCTCTGTACGTGCTGTTGACCTGATTCAGTTGCCTAAACCCAAACATCTAGTGCCATCCGAGGCATCCTCGGGTGCCTGGCATGGCCTCTGGCTGCCTCTCCAGTAGGGTATGATTGTCCCTGTGCTGATGCCTCAGATGGTGTAGGCAGCTAGAAATCGCACTGTTCACTTGTGCTTAAGCAAATGAGTCAAGCTGCCAGCCTTGAAATAGCAGCTTGTGTTAGTGGAAAGGCTGAAGCTTATCAGACAAACGCTTCAGCGAAGTGATGGTTCATGAGTGTTTCATACTGAAGGCCTTCAGTGCAAACAAAAAGGCAGAAGGCCACCGAAGAGGCAGAATTGTTCCCTTACACGACAGTATGAGTTTCTCCATATCACACATTAAATTCTGGATAGATTTTATCCAGATAAATACTGGCAGTCAGAGCATTGCAGAGCTACCGCCTCTGCCTGGAGATAGCTCGTTTCGCCCCCTCACTTGGAAATACCTTCCTCACATGTCCTAGTAAGATGCCTCATGGTGTGGTCTTGGATTGAGCAGATTGAAATGTGGGGAAATCCCTTTCTCTGGAGAGATTTCTTACAGATAATGAAGTGGAAGTAGCTTGAGAAAGGGTGGGGGGATTCCAGGGCGAGAGCATCTCTGTGGGGTTTGTGGGACTCCCAGTTTGCTGTGGCAAAGAGCAGCAGGGTCAGGCCTCCTTGCTGAGTGGTCGTGCAATGAATGGCAGGGTCTGGGAGATGCTTGTTTGACCATTGCAGTAACAACACTTGCTAGGCCAGCCTGGCACAAGCCACAGCTGCTGCTGTGCAGAGCAAACCTGAAGACCAGACATGTAATTTTGAGAAGTGAACCTTGATCTGTGAGAGACTCCTGCCTTTTTGAAAGGAGGATCTTCAGCCTGGGTCTTCCCTTTGAAAGGGAAACAATGCCTTTTCTGAGCTCTTTCTGCTCCTGGTTGCCCAAAGACCTTTATCTTATACTACTTTAGTAGTGGGTCAGCTTGGGTTTTACCAGTACAGGGATAGCAAGGGGAAGAACCCTTTGAACAATGGCCTTTTATCCTAGGAAATATTAAATTCATTTTATTCCTTTCGGACAGTGAAGCTGTTGGTGTTTGTTCAATGGATTTGAAATAGCAAAGGAAACATTTTCTGCTTTTGCCCTGAAGTTGTTTTTCTGGGCAGAGAGTTTGAGGTTCAGATATGGGATGCCTATGTGAGGAAATAGGCAACCCATGTAATAAAGCACTGGCCTGCGTTATGATAAATACAAAATGATTAAGAGACGAGATGAAATAGGCTCTGGCACCTGTCTTTATTTATTTTGAAATGCCTTGGGGGAAAAAAATAAAAAGACAATAAGAGACAAGTGATTTGGCTGTCTTGGGGGAAACAGGGGTTTATTACTCACTGATGGTCTGTTGCTGGGCAAGGTGCCAAAACATGCATTCTTTCCACCATCTGACTAGGGTAGCAAGATCCCAGAAGCTTGCTGCCCAGGGCATGTTTATTCCTCATGTATGTTGGAAACTGAAGGGGAAAAGAAAGAACAAGTGAGAGATGAAGGATGCATGGGTGAGCTTGGGCCCTGATAAGAGTGAAACCCTTGGGGCCAGGGTGCATTGTCCCTGGCTGACTGTGAGGGCTGGAGTCAGGCAGGGCTAGCCACATGAGCTGCTAATGCTGTCAGTGAATGTTTCCCTCCCCAGCCAGTCCCTGTGCTGTTCAGGCTGCCAGCATCCCTATTCAGGCTGGCCCAGTGCTGTGGCCTCAGAGGAGGAAACTTAAATGGCAGTGTGGTCATGTAACCAGGAGCAGATGAGTCCATGTGAGTGTGATTACACAGAACTGCAAAAGCTATCTGAAGATGGAAACATGCCCACCTCTTAATTCAGGGCTTCACTGCAAAGGTTGCAGTGAGTTATGGGGCTTGGGGTTCATGTTCACTTTTTTGGAGCAGTGCAGTGCATGAGGTTAGAGACAACCTACTGTGATTTGGATGACAGCACAACTGCTCATCTGCAGCTGCACAGTGTGTTGCATGTTGCTTGGAGCAGTTCTGGTGCAACAGAGTGGCACCTCCTGGTTAGGGATTGGGAAGGACTCCCAGTGAATCTACAACCAGAATATGCAATTATTAACCAAAACAATCTTCTTTGGTTAATGCAATCAACAATAATGCATTAAAACTTCAAATGCAAAGTACTGAAACCTTAACTAATTGTTGTTACTCTGTAAACCAGCATGATTTCAAATGCATTGATGAGTTGATGGGCCCATATGGACCTCTTTATTGGTGACTTGTCTAAATGCGTTTTCTCTTTTCATGGTAAGTGATTTGGTCCTTTGCAAGCAGCTGAAATATTTGAAAATATCAAAGCAAACTCGAGGCTCAGATGCAATATCACTCAAAGTACCATAACAAGTTACTGGAAGTAATTGAAGGTAACCGTCCATGAGCGCCCTTTCAGTCTTTGACAAATACAAGGTATTTTGATTATCTGACCTTAGCTCACAATGAAATAGAATTCAATCAGATGACTTTGCATGTGCCATTGGCCAAAGGTGCCAGTTTAACTGATAACACAGTGGTAGTGACTTGATCTTGTGCCTGAGCCCATGGCTTTCACTCTAATTTTATGTGAAAGATTAGGTGCTTTCTTTATTTTTACGCTAAACCTGCCCATCAGCCTGGGTTAATTCAGTAAGTGTGAAAACATGGGTGAACTCATGGAGAAACTTGCTTCTGAGTTTTGAGTTACTAAGGATGTGCCAAGGATGTTCCCTCACGAAGGTTACAGAATGCAGTCTAAAGTTTAATGTATCCTGAAATGTTTTCTTGAGGGGTCTGATCTTTCCAAAATTCAATGCTGACAACTTGGTCCAACCCTTTCATTACAAAAAGCTCAGTAGACCAACAGTTGATATAGTCATTTTTCAAAGAGTGGTATTCCTGGTGGGAATTTTCTCACAAGCTGGCAATTCTGTATTTTGCTGGAGCAGCTCCAGGACAGACGAGTTAATGCCCTGTGCAGTCTGTTTTCATATTGAGCAAACCCTGTTGAGATGCCGGAAAATAGTGATTTAAACTGATAAACTTGCAAAAGACAGCTGACTCATCTAGTGCCATGAAACAAGGATTCCCACACTGTGATACACCTGAAATTATTGAATTTGTACAAGCCCAGTCCCCCACCCTTCTCCTGGAGGTGTTGGGGAATCACCAGATGCTTCTGCTTGGCCAGGGTAGAGCTCCTACCTTTATATCACAATACAAGTCCTTCCTTCTAGTGGTTGTGCCTGAGCAGATGAGGAAGATGCTCCAAAACACAGCAATGGTGCTGTATTTGAAAGGTCAGATGGGACAAGACAGTCCAGCAAGCTCCGTAGCTACTTTGAATGAGAGCAGGATCATGGTAAGTGACTTTATTTAATTTCATATTTTAACAAGGCTTAGAGTGGCATTTGGGCGTCAAACGTGGAAAGACTTAATTCTGATGTCCCATAGAGGACGTTAGGTTGCTGCTTTGAAACTAAACCCAGAAAATACTGCTCTCACCTTGCTTTCCACCAGGAAAAGAGCAAAATGTAAAAATGTTGGTTTGTATCTTGACTGAAGCACAGTCTGAAGCTCAGCAAGAAAGCACTCTCTCTACCTACGAATTCCTCTGCCTTTTTCTTGACCTGACTGAAGTAGACTGACTATTCCCATGACAGATGACAGATCGACAATGTCTGGGGTCATGATCAAGGCTGAACTTTGGTTTCCAAATGACCAAAAAGGTCACTGGTGACACCTCACTTCAGTATGTGGAGCTTGATGAACATGACCAGGTTGAGCAAGAAGGTGGCTTTTGTGAAGAAGGCTTGGACACTTCTTTTTATGAGCAGCTTCTTCTGACATCCCCTTTGGAAGTTTTCCCTGTGAAATTATGGGTACAGGTGAATCATCATCCTGGACAGAATACAGCTCTTGTGAAAAACTGTAGATTTTTTTGCTAGAGGTATTGCTATCTGTTTTCCTAATTACGTGTGCGTTTAAGTGTTTTCGCCTCGTGGCTTCATGATCCAGAGTGAAGCTAGCAGCAGTTAGTGCTGGAAGAGGCCAAAAGCCAAATATCTGTGAGAGAAAAAGCTACAAAATTGACAGAAAAAGGAATTTTTTACTTGCAAAGTAATCTGTGATTAAAAGTTTTTGCCTGCAATTTCTCCATTGAACTGTATGCAGCTTGTCTCATGGACAGAAAAAAAACCCCATACAGTTTTGTGCTTGAATAGAACTCTCCTCTGCTTGGCGAGAACAGCACCTGCCTAATAAGGACCTGATGGGTCATTGCCAGGCTCCCTGTGTCTTCCCTGACAGCACCAGTTTATCTCCAGTTAGTTGCCCTTGTGCATCTGCTGGGCACCTGAGCAGACCCTGCACAGAAAGCAGTTCTACCTACAACACACACTTCACTTGTAAGATCAATGGAAAAAGAAAAGGGGAATTAACCCCAAAAAAGCAAAGCCTGAAATTGAACAGAACTGATAGAAGTCAGGTTGCTTGAAGATGTTGTGAGGGTTTGTAAAGGAAACAGAGGTTGGGGACATAACTATCTGTGGACACATGCACAGGGCAGCCTAGAGTGAAGGAGGCTACTCTGGCTCCAGACCTGTGCTGCTCCCACAAAGCACTCCCAGCTTGGTTAGTTCCCAACCAAAGCAATCCACCTATAAAAAAAAACAAGAAAGGCTTGTGTCTACAATGATCTGCTGAAAGGGAGAAAAAAGGCTCTATTATGCAAGGTATCTCTCTGAGTCATCTGAACATCAAGGTATAAGAATTTTGACGCTATTGGGACCCAAATTCTCCTGGCTGTGATGTAAGATGCAAAGTGCTTTTCTTCTATTTTGTTGCATGCTCTTACCTCTAACAACTCCCCAGCACTTCCTGCATAAGAGGATTAGGTTATTTTCTAAGTACTTTGTTGGAAATGCAGGACACCCTGTCATGTCATAGGAAAACTAAAAATCATTTACTCTGCAGTCATCTCTGGTCTTGTTTTACTCAATAAGTCCAAAGAGTAAGGTATTTGCACAGTTCATACACATGCAGGATCCTCTGACAACTTCTGGCTTCGATTATGTTTATGCGAGGAAGGGGAGCAATATTGCTAGAATCTGAGGGACTTGGGAGATCCCTCAGAGTTGTTTTCTCTGGGGAGGATGGAAACAATGCCATTGCCAAACTCTGACCCAGTAAATTCACCTCCTAGGTGACAGACATTAAGAGCCAAACCCAGTCTGAAGACCTTTGGGACAATGACTAAACTTCTGCAGAACAGTGTGTTGACACCTGTAAGTGAGTGAACAAAGCCAGCCACCTACGTCCTGAGCTTTGATGCTGCCACAGTGTGTCTGGCACACTGTGTGGTATGGTGCAGAAGACCCCCAGCAGTGCATGGCATTGGTCTGTGACACTTCAACAAGGACATTATGGTTGCAGACCCTGATGGGACACATCTTTTGACTGTAGCTGCCTGGCAGAGGCTCCACCAGCTTCACCTGCCTGGTCTAGGAGTCGTGGAGCAGGATAGACTCCAGCACTTCATCGCAAGTGGTAAAGGATATGGCTTGCCTTGGGGTACCTTGGCATTAGGGTGGTAAATGACAGTGGGCACCACACAAAGGATTTAATGTAACTGCCTTTGCCTCCAAGACAAGCGGTAGCTGCTCAATGGGAAACATTTTGTCTCTAGTTTGTTTTGAGGTTATTATAATATACACATACGTGAGGTTTATAGTTCAGTTTTCTTCAGGATATTGGAACATCTGTTTAAAAAATGAGCATGAAGTGAGGAATATCTTTTTCAATGTTAATACTGAACATACTGGGAGAATATGTGTGCAGAATTTAATTATCTAGGAGATTAGGACGCAAGGGAGTTTCTGAGGGGTTTAAATGCCACTGTTTGGATTCACTTGCTGATCTGTTACCAGATGCACTGAAGAAAGCTGGAATAGGGTAAAATGGAAACTTGACCAATTGTCTGTGCTTTTAGACAGAACTGCAGATCCCTGTGCTTCAAGAAATAGATGTCTGTGAGGAACTGCCTGTTTGGAAAGAATACAATAGAGTGATAGAATACAATACAATGTTTCATGGCGATGGGGTGCAGAAGTGTGTGAAGATTATGGATAAGGAGGCTGCATCAATAAACCAGCCAGCTGATTGCATATTTTTTCTTTCAGTCTCTTGTTAGTGTCCCTAGTCAAGCAAAGCAATGAGTTTTATGTGTCACTGTGTGCACAGAACACTAATGTTCAGCTAAAGCCTCAAAATATTGTTGAGGAAATCCAGGCACCCTAGGGATCAAACAGTCTCCTGACAGGTTCCTAAAACACTGCTGGCTTCTGACTGTTTTCACCAATGAACATCATTCAAGTCACCCGCCTGCAGAAATTCATAAGCTCTCAGAAGGAGGAAGGTCCTCTCCCCTGGAAGGATTTCCTTTTGACACTGTGCTTCTGTGTAGGAAAACCCCTCCCACAATGAACAGCAACCGATAGAATATTTTGACTTTGAGATGCCTGTGAACCATAATCCAGCCCTAGCTGATGTTCCTGGAGGGCTTGTTCTCATTTTCTGTACCCACAGTTCCTCCAGAGAGGAGTAACCTTAAATTCCCCACTCTTCCTTCATGGTCTCCACATTATAGCTTGCATGTTTCAATCCACTCTGGGGGTGGTAAAGGCTATGTTTTGGACATGCAGGATATAATTGGAAGCAGCTGATGACGACAGGATTCTGGACTTGTTTTCTCAATCAGTTAGGACTCTGACTTTGAAGGTGGGTGGTTTTTGTGTCTGTTTCTGTCCTGAGTCATTTTTATGTCACAGCGAGCTCAATCCAGGATATGTCTTCACCAGACAAACCAGTGATGATGCTGAAAACAGCATAGTGCTGTTTGTGATGAGGACCAAGAGTGGGCTCTCACAGGCACCTACCCCTTATGTCTGCAGTTAGCATGGAGGGGGAGCAACCTTAACATCTGGAGTCCCAGAAGTGTGATATAAATATGTATCTACCTATTTCTTCCTTCTTGCATCTTCAAAGGCTGATGAAGCCATGTGCTGTTTTGTTCTCATTAAAATGCCCTAGAAGGGTGCAGCAGAGGTGGGAAGGGAAGATGAAACACTGGAGCCCAAAATGTGAATCTTGGTGCTTCTGCTCAGGCAGTGTGAATGTGTTAGCCTGTGTTCAAGGAGCACAAGAGGCTTCCACAGACCAAGGGCTGACACAGAAGGACAGTGACCAGTGGCACAGGGCTGCTTCTGCCTGCATTGGAGCTGGTGGGTTATCTTCTTCCTGTTACCCTTCATGGAAGCACACTACAAGCTGAACAAGAACGGTACAGCTACCTAGCAATACTCCCATTGTGTGTAAGGGAGGTAAGGGTGGGTTAGTAAAGGGATCTTAATCTGTGTAGCGCTGGATGTCTGGTATCTGCACTTCATGCCATGCCACCTTACTACCTGGTGGGGCTGGACAGACTGATTCCTGGCAGCAGGCAGGTCCTCAGGAACCTACAGGTCAGATGCAAGGAAGGCCTACAGTTTAAAAACAGAAAAGGTGGTAGCAATAACTGGTGTGCTCCATCAAATTCCTGCTCATGCACTGGGTTTTCTGCTGAATTAAACTCAATTGAATTGACCATCCATTATAACCACTTAAACTATTAGCATTTGCTCTAGCAATAAAGGAAAACTTAACAGTAAAATCCTTCTCTCCTTTTTTTAACAGGGGTAATTTGCTTTTCTGGGAAATCTTAGTGATCTGTGTTGGAAAAAAAGAAAACAAAAAACAACAGCAATTGTGCAAGACATCCCAAAGGAACACCAGTTCAAGCTTTCTGACGCACCATGTGCTCAATGATTGTAACATATTTTACACAAAACCTATTAGGAAAATGCTCAGAGTCTTTTTAAAAATAGCATTTTCCCACTGTTTTTCTCATATGCCTTACTTTCGAAGAGCCAAACATTTTTCCCCTCAGGCTATCTCAATCTGGCAGGGAATAATAGTTTATGGCCAATAAAAATGTTATCTCAAAATATCTATCAAAGCTTTATATGTATATAATAAGATTACAGTTTTAAGGTCCATTAGATTTGTCACCTGCAGAAATATCTTCCATTCTGAAAGGCATTACTGATTTGTGAGAAATTTCTTCTGATTAAAATAGTGTCGTAATTAGTTTAAAGAATGTCCATTGTATTTCAGGAATTTCTAGAGGAAAGATGAGTTGTGAAGCAAAGAATCTGCATTTTTCACTCATATCTGATCTCAGCTCTGGATGAGATCTCAGGATTCATCCTAATGCTGATTAGCAATGGATGCATAGTGGATTATGGGATATTGAGTACTGCCTGAGTCCTGTGACACTGCGAGATACTGAAATGGAAAACAGGAAATCTTGGCAGATGGTTATTTTGCCCTATATTTGTATTAAATATCAGTGATGTGAAGCTGCCCAGACTCAATTTTAGGACAAATGCTGTGTAAGTGAATTATTGTAGAAAGAGGGAGTGAGGCAGTCAAAATCAAGTGGCTTACCATGCAGTGTCTGCCTCTTGCCCTCGTAACCACAAAGTGTATACCTAGGAATCAAATAATCTGATAATCTGCACAAATACTTCTGTTGATTTCTTATATATGCAGTATCAACGTGTAAACACATATTTCTCTATAATTAGAAATGTATGTATATGTGTTTACTTATAAATGTACAGAATACATATCTAGAATACGAATTAAATACATGAACTTCATAACTGGTAATATGTTTACCTAGGCCATCACTATTGCTTCAGCCCAGCATATTTGCTTTTTCATGAGCCAATGAATTCTTTTTAATAAACTTACCTTTCTCTACCACTTCTACTTTAAAAACCCTCAAAAACATGTTTGGGAATTTCTGTTGAAGCACAGCCCATTGCATAAGAGAAAAGCACAACTCCTGGCTGAAACCAAGTTTCTGGTGCGTGTTGTTGAACTGGGAATTATATCGCAGCGAGTGGTGACCAAAACTTTGCATTCCAGGCATAGTAAACCTTCCCATTGGTGAAGAAAAAACCAAGAGGGAATCGGGCAAAATAGCTTCAAACTAGAACAATTTGTTGGATGACTCTGTTGTCAAAAGGTCACATTCTTTCTTTAGGCAAATTTGTGCAGCTCTGCTGAGGTCAGAAGAAGCAGTGTGAGGAAGAGGAAGGTATAGCAAGGAAATAATCCTTCCTGTATAACCTCTGTGGGCTGCTGCCTGACCTGAGAGGAGCACAGAAGCAGGAAAGAGCTGGAAGGGAGCACAGGCAGCACTCTGAAGTGGAGGACTTTCTGAGACACTTTCAGCCTCTCATAGAAATGCTGATTGTAAGGGACCTCTCAAGCTTACCCAGTCCAGCTGCCTGCTTAAAGTACTGGGTACTAGATTAGGTTGGCCATGGCTTTCTCCAGCCAAGCCTTGAAGTTTGCCTAAAATGGAGAACCCAAAAGTCTCAGTAGCCTGTTCCAGTGCTGCATGCCTTTCCTAGTTGATAAAGCCTTCCTAATGTTCTACTTGAACTTCCCAATCTGCAATTTTTGGTTGTGACCCCTTGATACACAATCTACCACTAGCAGAAACAGGTTTGGTCCATCATCTTGGTGGTTATCCTTCAAGTAGGATGCTATTAGATTTTCCCTTAGCCCTCTCTAGAAAATGGCTATTGTAGGTGACTGCAGAAGGTAGTTGTAGGACCACTCTTAGCTGTCAGCTATGTGGTAATCATTGCTCTCAGCAAGCAGTTGCTGCAGCAGAATCTATCTGAGGTGATGCTCATAAGTTAAAGCTGAATCACTGGAAGGTTACAAATGTAAAAAGAAAGTCATAAAATTGAAGATGATGGAAAACGAATCTGTTGTATGAGCACTGAGAAAAACTTTTCTGCTCTGTATCAAAATACATGTACTACAAGTATAGAAATACCAGTTTCAGTGTGGAATATTATATCTACTGTCTAACCTAAGAGGCATAGTATACTTGGGGCATAGTATACTTGGGGCTAAACCTGTATCTAATCTTCTCAGGACCTTTCTCTGGCATTTGGGTAAGCTGGCACACACTAGGTCCATGGTGATAAGCTTTCTTACCCTGCATAGAAACATAGAATGGTTTGTGTTGGAAGGGACCTTAAAAGATCATCTGTTCCAACCCCCTTGCAGTGAGCAGGGACTTCAACTATATACAACCTTCAACTATATCAGAGTGCTGAAAGCCCCATCCAACCTGATGTTGAATGTTTCCAGGGACAGGACACCTACCATCTCTCTGGGCAACCTGTTCCTGTGTTTCACCACTCTCACGGTAAAAAAATGTCTTACTTATATCTAGTCTACATCTACCCTCTTTTAGTATAAAACCATTACCCCTTGTCCTATTGCAACAGGCCCTGCTACAGTTTGTCTCCATCTTTCTTATGAGCCACCTTTAAATATTGAAAAGCTGCAGTAGGATCTCCCTGGAGTCTTCTCTTCTCCAGGCTGAACAACCCCAACTCTCTCAGCCTTTCTTCATAGGACAGGTGTTCCAACTCTCTGATCATTTTTGTGACCCTTCTCTGGACCTGCTCCAACAGATCCATGTCTTTCTTGTGCTGAGGACTCCAGAACTGGATGCAGTATGTCAGGTAGTGTCTCACCAGAGCAGAGTAGAGGGGCAGAATCACCTCCTTCAACCTACTGGCCATGCTTCTTTTAATGCAGCCCAGGGTACAACTGACCCGGGCTGCAAGCACACGTTACTGCCTCATGTCCGGCTTTTCATCCACCAGTATTCCCAAGTCATTCTCCACAGGGCTGCTCTTAACTCCTTCATCTCCAGTTAGAGGCTGCATCCAAATTCCCTGTAGGGAATGGATCCTGGCTTATCCTAACTCCCACCATCAGGCCAGGAGAAAGTTATTTTACAGGGACATGAACCATACCAGGGAACTGAACCAGCATGTAGTTTGGTTCACAGCAATGTTCTTTTGTGCTGTCTTAACATAGGAATTTTTTTTATAAAACCTTAAAGTCTCCTTAAAAGCCAAGGTCTGACAGGATGGTTGGTGATTTGAATGTGGATCCGCATAAGTGGACATCTCTGTTTTGTGTTATGCAAAACTTTAAGTCCTGACCAAAGCAGAGTTGCAATTAAACTGAGCCCACCTACCCCGTGGATGTGTGTGCAAATGGAAGAGAAGGAAAAGGGACCACAGCAGCTGATTTCTTGCATGAAGTCCTATCGAAGGTGTGTCAGTTGGCACAAGGGTAAGTCATGCATGACAGTAATCTGATTCAACAGCGTCTTCTCCAAATGAATCACCTGTATTCCCTTTGCAATCAAGAGATACATGTATCTCCAGGGGGTGGCTCATGATCCTGTAAGAGGTGTCTGATACAGACAGAATGAATTGCCCTCTGACAGTGCTTATTTCTCTCCATCATCTGCAGCATGTTGTTTTAAATGACATGCTTAACCTAGCTACTTAACTTTTACAGTGCTAGCATTAGGTGAAGCAGATCTCACCCAGTAGAGCTGGAGGAATACCAAAGAAAATATTTGCTAACAAAGATTTGCAAACTTGCTTCAGCTTTCTGAACCCCTTTTATCTGGTTTCCATAAACAGGATTTCAAGTAATATTTTATATGAAAATATTTTACAAGCAAATGCATTATTGTGATACCTGCCAAACTGCAGGTGAAAGTTTGGCAGTTGGTGAAGTTTGCAAGCCCTGCTACTGGCTCTAAAAAAATTGGTTTCAGTCCTACCCCCTGAAGAACTCTGGAATTTTTACCATCCAAGTCAGGGAGGAGGAAAACCATCATGTCTCTGAAGGCCAATCACTCTCTACAACTTGCCCATAGTGAATTCTTAAGTCACTACCCACAGTGAACAGGTTGACATTTGTTTATGGAAGATATTTGATGGGTCATTATGGATAACATGCTATTTTCTAAAAATCTAGTACTACCACCATTGCTTATGTAAGTGGCTGGAACTAGTTCACATCAATACCTATCTCTGTTTTCATTTTAAGTTCTTCTTGCATTAATGGAAGTAGCTCATGCACAGAGAGCTCTGCTTGTAAATGACATTGCAATCATCAGTATTAGAATCAGTTTGGAAAAGAGGTTTCATTTCCCTTGTGAAAAAAGAGGAAAAAAATATAATATCTGGACTTCTGAACAATTTTAAGCTGCTGCTGAAAAACCAAAAACCAAATTCTGACGTATTCTTGCTCTGAGTTGTCAAAACTTCTCTTCTTTCTCATTCCTTTCTGCAATCAATCTTGCTTTCTTCTTGGGAATTATGTACCTTTTCCAGCTGAGATCTGATAGGCTTTGAGGAAAATCTGAGTTATGTTTTCTTGGACTTCTGAAGTTTTATTCCTGTGAAAAATAATGTAAAAAACCCCCTTAGTACTAGTACTTGAAAATAAGTATTATTATTTTGTTAGAGGTGCTGATCTTGCTTCCCACTTGTTCTTAAGCTCTCTGTACTGAAAGATGTTTTCTAGTAAATTGAAACTGTGTTCACTTCCTCAGCTACATATTTCTTCCATGTCCTTCTTATTCCCCTTCTTTTTTCCTTCTGCTTAACTTGCCTCCTGGCCATTTCAGATGACCAGTGTAAACTCACTCATTCAAAAGAGGTAAGTTTTCAAAAGCAGATGAAAAATCTCAGGTTTATCAGTCTTCTGGTAAACATAACACATGGAGCTCCTGGATCGCATCAGCTTCAGTGTCACCTGCCAGCCACCCCTGGCTATGACTGTACTCTCTTCCCAGGACCTTCAGCTGTGAGGAAGCCCCTGCCCTACCAGGTCCCAGCATGCCAATGCTCCTTGTCTCCCCAGATGAAGCTTCTCTGTCATCCTCTCTCTTCTTGCCCTGTCCACCTTCTTGCTGATCCTGCTTCCTCTCTCCATGAGGGCTTCATCTGTATGATGCGCACCAAAGGCTTGTTCTGTGGAGCCATGTGCTCTGTGTTTGAACTGCCATAGCAGTAGTTCTCAAACCATAGCATGAGAAAGCTAGTGACTAAGCATATCCCATGGATTAAGAAAAACCCCACATATATCTGAGAACTGTTGACAGAGGGCATTGTAGTCTTCCAACAAGTAATTTGCACTTGAGGCAGATAAAAAGACATACGAGTCTCATGCTTTTATTTTTTGCCAACTTTTTCCTTCTACATAGTGTGTGTGATCTCTGCTTTGGAAAAAAAACCCCAAACACCAAGAAGCCAGGTTCAGAACAGCAGTTTCACAATGTTGAAGGTTTTTAGTGGCAATCCCTGTTTAGGCAGTTCCCTCCCCAGTCACTCCTTCTTTTGCCAAAGTTTACCTCCCCTTTTGCCATCTTCCTCTTAGCAAAAAGCAAAAAGCAAAAAAGCATAAAGCAAAAAGTAGGCAGTTTAGCTTGGATTATGTCACTCATCCAGGGCATCACACTGTTTTACAAATAGTTGTGTTGGCACAACCAAGAGGTCAGTGAACTGCAGTGCAAAGGCAGGAGAGGGGAGAGGGGAATTTCTTAAGCTGATATTGCTGCCAAAACCAAATTATTGTGAAACTGCACTGTCACATTTCATAAACACTCTCTTCCAAACCTTATAAAACTATAGTAAATGGTGAAAATCAGTGGAGAAGACCCCTTTGGACCATGCTGAATGCTTTTAAAGTCCCCATGGTAGCTGCAAAACCATAGGTAGTCATTCAGTGCTGTGTTAAGACAACATGAATTCTGATCCTTTCAGAGAAAAGCTATGGCTCGCACAAACCAGTTCAACTCCTACTAAACTGAAAAGAGTGAATTATATTCTTAAATATACACACGATTACCACCCAAGTGAGGTAATCCCACTGGCTGGAACTGTGCAAATGAGGCCAACATCTGACCACAAGGGCATAAGATCTGCCAGCATATCCAATTAGTAGGATAAAAGTAACTGCCCTCCTGGCTCACTAATTAATTTCAGTACACACGGTGTGATGAAAACCCTTCCAAAAATCAAATCTGTCTTACAGCAATTTGACTTACAGGCGGTGCAGAATGGAATGTTACTAAGTGCATTGCAATTAATTATGCTTTCAAATGCACTGACTAAATTTGGCTGTGCAATTAGATAAATAATAACCAAAAGGAAAGGTTATATTTTGGAATTACACATTAGAATAGATGAATATGCCTTTTGCCTTAGCTGCTTATCCCTGCGTCATGGCAGGCATCTTGTTATGAAGTCCTGTCTGTTGCAGATAAAATGCTCGTACAAATGCAGCTTCCACATCCATTTAAATGCACAAGTACCATTTTCATGCACTCAGCATAAGCTCTTCCTTTAATTTATTTGTGTATCTGCCTCAAATATCAAAGAGGATGACATTTCAACAAAACAAAGACCAAATGGTAACATCAAAGAGCCTGGCTTGGCAGCTTCTACTCTTTTCAGGGAATATTGACTCAAGCAGTGGATGTCATTGATTTCAGTCCAGGTGTGCCGAAGTGACCCTTCTATGCTGAGCAAGTGGGTATGGATAACTGTCAGAATCATAAAACATTGCCTTTTCTTTTTCTGTCTTCAAATTTCCCTTCCATTCATTCTGCATTTCCTTAATATAGCCAATAGTAAAAACTATCCCACAGGTGTTGTATTGGGTCTGGCTGAGATGGAGTTAATTTTCCCCATAGCAGCCTCACAGTGCTGTGTTTTGTATTAGTAGCTACAAAGGTGTTGATAACACCCCAGTGTTTTGGTTACTGCTGAGCAGTGCTCGCACAGCATCAAGGCCATATATTCTCCAACATATTCCTCCCTCCAGTAGGCTGGGGGTGGGGAAGGTCTTGGGATGGGACATAGCCAGGGCAGCTGACCCAAACTGACCAAAGGGATATTCCATACCACATGACATCTGCTCAGAAATAAAAGCAAGGAGTACAGAGGGTGAAGGGGGTGCATTTCATTGTTACATTATGTCCTCTAGGGGTAACTGCAACACATACCGAAGCCCTACTTCCTGGGAAGTGGCCAAATATCACCTGCTGATGGGAAGTAGAGAATAAATATTTTGTTCTTTTGCTTCTGCATGCGCAGCTTTGCTTTGCTTCTATTAAACTGCCTTTTGTCTTGATCCATGAGTTTGGGGATTTTGTTCCACCTTATTTTCTCCCCTCCCCATCCTGCTGAGGAGGGGGGTGATAGAGTGACCTGGTGGACACCTGGAATTCAGACAAGGTCAACCCACCACAGGTGTTCAACAAACGACTTTGAAAATATAATTTAAAATTGATCTAGCTTGGATGGATTAAAGCACTCAGAATAGGAGAGTACCCTTGGGTAAAGGGGAAAACACAGTGAAGGGAAAGAATGTCCCTACCACTAGATCTTTTGTTGGTGGATTCCCACAAGAACCATTCCTTTTCTTAGCTCTTGTTAATACTCAGAAGGTGAGCAGTTTCATTAACCTTAATCCAAGTGCTAGCAGCAGGGAACTGACACATGTGCTAGTTGCACTTATTGTCACCCTGGTAACCTTTTGTCTTGGAAGGGCTCAGCCACAAGTGAAGACCAGGTGGCTGAAGGTATGTTTGAGCAAGGCAAGAGTATTGGTGAGCATTGGGAGTGCATCTCATAGCCTTGATGAATAGCAGACTGGATGAAAGGGCATGTTGGGAACTGATCAGATCTGCTTGTAGTTAAAGAATGCACTTGAATTCCTGCCTACACAAAGCAGCATCAGTGAATAACAGGTAAAACACTGGAACAGGTTGCTCGGAGAGGTGGTAGATGCCCCATCCCTGGGAATATTCAAGGTCAGGTTGGATGGAGCAGAAAGCTCTGGCTGTTTAACTGCCACTGCACTCTTTGCTTCAAAAATTGATAGATTTGGACCATTTCCCAGATGCTGCATTGTCACTTCTGAATGACACATTGGAAGAGGAAGTCAAATGAGGAAGCGAGTTCAGGCGTGGTGATTGTGTAGTGGGTCCCTCTCACTTGTGGGGACCAGCGAGGAATCTAGCAGCTGGCTGGGGGTGGGAGTGTGGGGGGGTGTAGTCAGCATGTTGATTTTAGATGCCTAACTTAGATACCTACTTCTCTCCATTGCCTATATAAGGAATAGAGTCTGGCAGCCACTGAGTGAGCGTGGGGAGCCCGAATTGCCCATCACTGTCTTACCAGTTGTCATGGCAACAAAGGCAAGCACCTAGAGGAGATGATCTGAACGTGGTCCCAACTTGCAAATACATGCCACAGCTTGTGTGCAAGTGAGACAGCTGTACTGTACGTATCCCGGTTCGGAGTTCACACTCCTGCACGCTGATGGCTGGAAAGAGCTCTGGTTTGAAGCTGTCCTTTGAGAGGCTCAAACAACAGATCTTTTTCTCTCCCTTTGGTTTTGCTCTCTCTGTTTTGGGAAAACCTGAGCATGGAGGACACCTGGTGCTGCAGGAGGCAAACTCTCCGTCCGCACTCCTCTGAAGCTTCATCACTGATGGCAGGGAAATTAAACTGCTTTATTCATGGGACACACTCCTACATGGGGAGATACCCTTGTGAAGCCATCACTGCATCCCACGTCTTTCTTTGTAAATTATAGGATATTCTTTAAGCTCCTTATGGAATTGATCAGTTAATTAATCAGTTTATCTGCCTCTGCCCTACATTTATATTTAAATCTTTATGGCAATTCCATTCAAATCTCTTAAGCTCCACTCCAAAAATCAGTAAGCGGAAGAACCAGTATCCTGTAAATTACTTCTCCCACGAATAAGGTCCATTTCAATTATTGAACCATTTGTGTTATTTGGAGATGCTCTTGCACCTGCAGAGGCTACGTCCACTCTTGATTACTGGAACAATTATGCAAGTAAAGAATTGAGTAATCTCGTAGCGATGCAAACTATGTAGTTTTCTGTGAAGGCATTAGCAAGGAGTTGCAGGCATTCAGAATTAATTTCAATAATGACCTGGGATTTCAAGTCTAAATACTCAGTTTCTAGCTGCATTGCAAATTCGTATTCAGAATCCACACTGTATTACTCACCATCTTTGTAGCTTTAACAATAGTAATAGATTTTTTAATACACTCAGAAAGAAAACAACAGAATTAGATTTCAAGCACAGCTAGAGATGTGCTTGAGTTTAGCTAGGATCCTAACATATGGAAGTTGCTGAAATCCAAGATTTTTGTTTTGTGCAATTGTATATTCAAGGAACAGCTCTGAAATCGAGAGCAGAGGTTCAGGTCATTGCAGGATTGTTGGGGTAGATGTTGAGCTCTGAGCTGTGCTTGTAGCTGTTGAGGAGCGTGCATGGTTCTAGTGGAGGCTGTAGACTTTGCCTTGCTGCTTGCTTTGGATCTGACTGTCTTCTCACTTTGATTCTAGCCTGTGCTAGAACAACATCCATCTGAACTGAAAATCTAGTCTCTGGTTACAAAGGTTGAAATGCAGTGAGTCAGTCTTTCAGAATAGTTTTTCAGCTATTAATGTGCAGATCATTGCTTCCAAAGCCCTACAACACTATGCATGGATCAGGTGGAGGTATTACTGTAGAATGAGATGCAGTTGCCACAAATCATATCTCTCAACTCAGGAAACAGGGAATAAAATTGTTCAGGCTAGTACATGTAGAACTTTATAAGTCTGTGAAAGATTTTTGTCCCTTTCTTGCATATAGATACCCGGTTTGATGTTAGCAATTTGGCTCATTAATAACTGATTTACATTTCCCAGCAAATTGCTATCTGACACAAATTTATAAGAGCTTCATATTGTGAAATTCTTCAGCACAGAGAATCCTTTGTGATGTTAAAGTAAGGAGTTTGTGATTAAAATTTTAATATAATCATTGCAGTCTCCTGGGATGCTTAAGAAAAAGAAAATGTTATTTCCTGTGTCTTAGCATTCATCGTGGTGGATGCATTTAGATGCCATCAATGGGATTCTATCTGCTCTGAAAACTAAACAAAATAGAAAGTCCCTCAAAGCAAGTAAAGAAGCTGAAAGATTCTTGATCTCTGGTGAAGCATGAAGACCAACCTGCTACATAGTGTTGTCTCAGTTTATTTCTGTGAGCCAAATTGTCAGAGCAGGCTCTGCAGTTCACTGCAGAAGCTAAAGAAAGGAGGGGTAAGAAAAAGGCGGGTGTAAAGCTCCATTCTGCTCCCTGAAAAAGCAAGGTTTGCTGGATATTGCCCAGCACACCTGAATAAATTATCAGTTGATTTGCTGCTTACATCTTCAGCAGCTGCTGACTCAGAGCAAGGCTTATGCCAGTAGCTGGGGCTAAAGGGTGGCCTTGATGCACTGCCTTCCTCCCAGCCCTGCTCTCTGTAGGTGGATTAAGAGGGGTTGGTATAGGACTTGCCACTGGAGGTGATCCTTCCCAGGGGAAATTCTCCAGCAGGCAGATCTGAAGATCTAGCCATGCCTTTGCGTTGCTGAAGCCATCCTAGCGCTCTGAGGAATAGGGACTAAAGGACACTTCAAGAAACTGAATGCTATTATTTAATCTATGATGCCTTTGCTTTACTCCTCCATTGCTCTATGAGTCCTGCTGTGATTGGCTGAAATTTGTCCTTACTGGGAAATTATAGGAGGTTTTCCTGTCCACGGCTTATTCTCTGTAAGTACGTGACACTCAAAAGCTCAAACGACGTGGCTCACATTAAGCCATGCTGCCTGTTAGGGAAATGATTGAATGTAACTATTTGAATACTTGTTACAGTGCATGTTCAATATTATTATTAGCTATGGCAGTGCCTATAGCTGTTGGGCAGGACTTCTCTGTTGCCCAGAGAAGTTGTGGATGCCCCCTCGCTGGAAGTGTTCAAGGTCAGGTTGGATGAGGCTTTGGTCTACTGGAAGGTGTCCCAACTGGATGGCAGGGGGGTTGGAACTAGATAATCTTTAAGGTCCCTTCCAACCCAAACCATTCTATGATTCTATGACTGTTGCTTGCAAAGTCAGAGTTGCATGTATGCGTGCATGCAAGCTGGCCAGACTCCTGTTGCCCTGTCTGGCCAGGTCTACGCTACTAAATCAAACAGGGTGAAGGCACAGGCTTTAGCATGGTCTCGTGACTCTCCATGCTACTGAATTATTGGCATGTTCCCTGGCACAGGTTTGGCTGGCTTTCACTAGTGGTGTCCCCACCAACACTTGGGCATGGCTTATGGGACAGCAGAGACTGCTATGGGTGAAGCACTTGGGGAAGGGCATTCCACTTGATGAAGGCAAGCTCTGCTGTGTCATTTGCTTTTAGAGCCAGAGATGAATCCTGGACCCTTTTCTTTACTAGTGGAGTTGTGGTCTTTAGGTCCAAGTCCTTCACAGGGTAGTTTTAAAGCTTCATTTAGACAATTGTGGCCATCGTTGGATCCCTGCTCCTGTGCAACAGCTACAACCAGCTCAAATATTTTGATAAAATTGGTCTTGTAGGAAATGTATTACTTTTTATTTCCCTTTTCCCAAATAAAAAACACCTGTCATGTTTCAGCGGAAAATACCTCTCCATGAAGCTGAATATCCCTTCTTTCCACCCTTTCTCCCTCTCCTTTATGCAATGGCAGATGGCAGCAGGAGAAGGGGAGTTGTAACCACAAAGATTTTTCAGGTTTCACCTCTTGGTGAAAGCAGTGTGACCAGCACTGCAGTCCTCTAAGATTTTTGACTAGTTCTTCAAGTAATTACTATTGTAGGACCATCTTGCAGGCCTGCACAGTCATTGCAAGGAAGGCCAGGAAAAATGCTGCTCAGACACAGAAACAACTAACATGGATAAAGAAGGGACTGCCCTGCCCTGCACTCTCACCACGTGAACTGCGGCAGTGTGGTGCATAGGATAAAGCTAAGTTGCCCCCGTTGCTGATCAGCTAAGTGCTAAATACCTAAAGTGGCATTTCCCAAGGCTTGTGGACTTTCTACCACAAAGATGAACTTAAAAAAAAAATCATCTTGAAAAAACAATTGGATGGAGGATGAAATATTTTTATGCAGCCGCTTACACACGCAAATGTCGGTGTTTTCATTGGAGAGGGCTGTTTAACAGAGTTGTTAAGACATCTTAATGAACTAAAATGGAAAACGGTAATCTTAATTTTGGAAGCTGGTGGCATCTACACTGCAAAATGGTACCACATTTTATCTATTGGTCATATTTGAAGATCCTGGACATGGCTCTAGTTAAGTTTCAACTATGCTGAAAACAAGCCAAGAACTTAATTTTAAAGTTGTATTATGGTGGTCATGTCACTTTCCAAAGTATCATTAAATTGTTCCTTTATTTTTTCCTTTGCCAAAGAGGTAGGAGACTGTTTTTCTGTCTGGAAAAATGCCTGCATAGAAGTAGAGGTCCAGATCTTTAACAAGGGTAAATTGGCAAAACCCCACTGATTGTAATGGAGCAACGCCGGTTTTTGTCAGTTCGGTATCTGGCCCATCAGATTTTCAACTGTTATCACCACAGGCAGAATTCAAATTGACACAGCGTGGGCTAACACGATTGAATGCAGAGCAGGCTGCCTGGTTTCCTAAATTATTTTAATAACAGAAAGAATGTAGTTGGAATGCCAGTCTAAGATCTCTAGCTGGATAAGGGCCCAGATTTATTTTATTTTATTTTATTTTATTTTATTTTATTTTATTTTATTTTATTTTATTTTATTTTATTTTATTTTATTTTATTTTATTTTATTTTATTTTATTTTATTTTATTTTATTTTATTTTATTTTATTTTATTTTATTTTATTTTATTTTATTTTATTTTATTTTATTTATTTTATTTTATTTTATTTTATTTTATTTTATTTTATTTTATTTTTTTAATAAGCCTGTTCCAAAGTCATTACTTTTCCATTATGTAGTTTGTCATGACATGGTCCCTGGGAACAAAAGTCTCAGGTTCCCTTTGGAGCTGCAAAATCCCGCAACTTCAGGTAGAAAGTATTGCCTTGAATAGGTCTTGTAGGATAAGTGAATTGTGGAAACAGAGAAGGAACCTGCCCCTTTCCACAACCCAAGTTAGATCAGCTGCTAAATCCAGCTCTGAGACACATCTGCACCAAGTATTGCATTTCCAGGGGCTTTGTTGGGTCACCACTGCTGCGAACAGTCCAAAGCCACTTGGCATCCAGGAGTCCACTGACTCCCAAGGATCACACGGGTCTCAGGCTGCCACATGTCTGCGTGGGCATGTTGTGAAGCATTCACTGTGCAGCCACAGTTGCCTGATGGTGCCCGGGAGAGCTGGGAGCACGCAGCTCTGCCATGGCACTGCTGAAAATCTGCTGTGGGAGCCCCAACACAGTGAGGTGGATGGTGCAAGGAAGGTGGGATCTCCTCAGAGATGGGTGTGCGCTCACATAGTGTAGTCCTGGTAGGATAGAAGGAGCAAGTGTCATCTCCTCTGAACTTCATTGGTTGTCAGAGGTCCTATGGCAAAGTGACCATGAGCCGGGCCCCTGTCCCTTAGCATGGGCTTCAGACAGCGTGGGCTGAAGTGTCTGTAGGAACAGTGATAATCTGCACATAAATAAATTTGCCCATTGAAGGAGCCAAATTAAAAACAAAAACATAACAATTTGATTTCTCCCCTTAGGAAAAAGAATTCTGTTTTTCCTCACTTTAAAAAATTCAGACATTTTACTTTCATCTGCCCTTGTTGTGTCTGAACAAAGATAGCAGATTACTGGATATCTCAGCTCTGATTTGGGGTGTATTTTTTATTCCTCTTAGAAATTCAGAGGGTGGTAAAAAGCCTCATTGTAATTCAGTAATTAGTATGTCTCCTTCTTCTTTTGACCAGGAATGCAAGGGTATCCTTTTCTGTGAATGTCATTTTCTCTCTGGGCTCTTGTACTTTAATTTCCTAGATGTGAAAACAGGAACAGAAGATGAATTAGGTATTGAAATGAGAGGATATGAACATGACTCTTCTCCTACAGAACTTTTTCTTTCAAAGAGAAAAAAAATTTTGTAGTTAAGCAAAACAGAATAAAGGACTTTATAAATCAATTGTAGTGAATAAAATGATTTTATCCTTCAAGAACTTTATTCAGGAGGACAAACTTAGTTTAAAGAAAATGCAAACCTTTAGTGCACTTACCATTCCTGTGTATTTTCTCTTCTCCTACCTACCATCCCAGCAACCTGGCTTTACTTCTCAAGTTATTAATCTGGTGGATGAATAACTACTTTATTATGCCTAACACAGCAGTGCCTTGATGCTTAATGTTACCGATACACAAATATTAAGCTACAAAGGCAATGTTTGGTATCTGGATGAAGGGGTCTTAGGAAAGATGAGCTTGTCTACCTCTGCTTTCAAATACACAGGGATTGGTTTGAAAAAAAAAATTATCTTCTTGATGAAGGAGGGGACCCATATATTGCTAACATTTTTTTTTGATAGTTTTTTTCTCTCTTGAAGAGATATTTGTATTCTGCCTTGCCTGATGGCACAGGGGTGTTCTGTCTCATCCAAGCTTTGTCAGTTATTGCTTTTCTACCTCCTGCCCAATGATCATTGAGCTGTTCTGAGGTTAAAAGCACCAGTGCTAAAATGCTACCCGTGGTGTTGGTGAGGGACACATATCTCCCTCAGCACAAACCGCCTATCCTCTGCTCCTTCCACTGGCTTCTAACACTACGGGGCAGATAGGAGGACTTTGCCTTGCTCAAAGGGTTGGTGCTGGCATTTCTAAAGGATCGCGTCATTTCTAAGTATGTCTTCACTTCCTTGAGTCATGATGAGTCCTTTCTGGGGATGATAGCATTGCCTGTTGTGGCAGAGATCATCTTTGTGAAGGAATCAGGCTATTCTTGGGGGTACCCCAAAGAATGTAAAATAGACCAGAATGACCACAAACCTCACTGCCCTCTGGCATGTATAAATGATATGTCTTTGCCTTCCCATCCTCCAGGAGCAACAGAGGTTTATGCTTTTTCATTCTCAAGGACTGGGCCAGGACTTGACAGATGTTCATCAGCTCTGTATTTTTCTCCTTTGGAAGAGGCTCATATATGGTATGAAGACCTGAGCAAATGATGGGAAAAGGTATGATCACCACTTTCCTTGGCTGCAGGTCCCTTGGACACCTCTGTAAATGCTGGATGCCTTGATTGCTGAGAGCTGTGCTACTCATCCCAAGTCCAATATTTGTTCCACTCATCCGATAGCCTCCTGTGACATCTTCCTTGGTAATAAGAGCGGGGAATGTTCAAAGCAATGCTGCTCAGTAAACACTAATTTCATGGGAAAAACCTGAGAGACTTCTGTCAGAAATTTTTCATGAATTATTTTTGTTTAGGAAAACATGATATCATTCCAATGGTAAGAAAACAAACTGGCAGGCCAGCTTTGTGTTACTTCTAAAATATCACTATTATTTTTCATTTAGGAATATAAAAGAAGAAAGTGGAGAAATAAAATAACCAAGGCCAAACCCTACATCTGCTTCTTAGATTTTGCTTCTTTTTCTGCCTTTGCCCAGTGCTCGGGGGAAAAAAAAAGAGAGAGAGAGAGAGAGAAAGAGAGTGTGCAAAAGAGCATGGATTTTTTTTTTTTTTCTGATTTTAAAATTACATTTTTTGGGGGAAAATTCCTTTTAAATCAACCCTCTATTTTTCAGTGAAGACATTCAAACCAGTTTGGCTCACCACATTTCATGGCACAGCCTTCTCAGACCACAAATTATAGATGTTGTAACAAATGTCAAAAATACAGCAAAACGTAATAAATTATATATGCACAGACACAAGCACAGTCAGTCACATACACGTATACATTCATGTGTGTATATATAGTAATCTGTGTGCGTATGAAAATGTGTGTACAAATATATCTGTGCATGTGCATGTATATGTGTGTGTGCGCACAGATACAAAGTAAACTTGTCCATGCTTGCAAGCCAAGGAAGTCCCTAAGAGGTCCTGCTTCAGGAGGGTCTCCTTTGTCTGTCAGGAAGATCCCTTTCCATGCAATTTGTACCTGTGGTCCCCCCTGTTTTTACTGGTCCTATCAAATGCTCTGATCAGAACAAAATCTACCCAGCAGCATGGTGACGCTGTGTTTCAGTCAGCTGTTTGACATGTTATCTGCCCAAGGAAAGCTTGAAAGCTTTGCCTGTGTCACAAAAGCGTGGCAATACAGCTTAGTAATAACATTCGAGGTATGACACCAAAACTCAGTCCTTAGAAGAGGCTCTTTCAGGCACGAGTGGGAACAATTTATACCTGCAGTGCATTTCATCAGGCCACGTGGCAACCATACATAGGAGGGAGGCTATGTAAGAAGCAAGTTCCTCCCCTTGGGAAATGTCACAAAAGTTGGAGTAGCATTTTGTGCAACTTTGCATAGTGGTCAAGCAGAGACAGTAAAGAGGAAATGTTTATTTCCTGGGAAAATCAATTTAAGTGAGTTGAATTGTCCAGGTTTATGTTCGGCTGTGCTAGCAGAGTTCACTAGTGCCCATACAAAGCCTCTTGAAAAAAAATCTAAGTTTAAGTCTTGCATACCAAGTAGTCCCTTATGCTGTTCTCAGTACCAGAGCAGCAGTTCAGCATTAATTCAGACATCTTTTTCACTTTGCTCATGGCTGAGGGAGAGCTCAGGCGGTGGCCCCCACCCACCAGCTCCTCTCTGTGCAGCACACATCTCTGCTCCTCCTCTCCCAGACTTGGTCTGGATGCTATTGCACACTAGTAAAAGCTCTGCATTTTATAAAGTGTCTCTGTGGGTTTTGTTGCAGGCAGGTAGCTCCTTGTCAAATGGGCAGGGGATTTTCTCCAGTCTGCAGCCCTCATGCATGAGAGGTGTCCTGAGGAGCAAGTTTCTCTGCACCTCTGTCTGGCAGCTCTGCTGACTGCAAGTGCCACATCCCCTTCATCCTTGTTTTCCTACCTCCTCCATGGGTCAGACAAGCAGAGTGTGATGTAAACATCTTTGGCTGAACACCAAGTAGCCCAGTGTGTCCTCCCAGCATGACTCCAGGCTAACAGATCTCTTGGTGGGGCTCTTTCTCTCTGGTGCAACTTTGAACTGCCAGTGTTTATATTGCCTCCAGTTTCAGTGCTACCTTGATGGCAGTTAGTCCTGGGATGTCTGCTCTGCATGGCACTGTGCCTTCAAGATGGTCCAACTTCACTGCATCTACTGTTTAAACTCAGGCTAATTGTAATCCCAAAGCACTGCTGAAAAGACAGCTCTTAAGACAGTTGTTGTACCTCTTTTATCACTGCAGGGATGTCTTATTCCTAAGGTAATGCCTTCCTACATGGGTTTCAAAGGGGTAGCTTAAGGACCAAGAGATAACTCAGTGAGACACTGGCAGAGTCTGCCCTCCAATAGTATGGTTTCAATCTTCCATGTTACTCCAAACTTTGCAGCAGTTCCTCTGGTTTTCAGCACAGGGCTGTGATAGCAGACCCACTTTCCACACTGCCATCATCTCTGGCTAACACAAATCCTGCAGAGAACAACAGATCAAGAGTGCTGGTGTCCCACCCAGCAGCCTTTACACTTTGATCCTCCTTTAGCATCCAGAAAAAGGGGAGATAGGCTTTGCAGCATGATCTGAAGGTGAAGGCGTATGGCCTCTGATGTCTCAAAGGGAAGAGAAGGGATGAATGTATCCCTAGAACAAATGACCTCCACGCACAGCCTGGTTTGCAGCACTGTTGTGATCCAGAGTGTTCCTGTGCCAAAAAAAAAAAAGGCTCCCTTGGTTAATGATATTCCTGCATAACATTTATTTTGCATTTTGTTATGCAACCCTTCATTGATAGATGTGGACATGGCATTTAGGGTGCCCACATTAAGAGGAGTGCAAGCCCAGTCCTTTTAATCCCTGTTAAATATCAGAGGGATGTGAAATACTATCTGCTTTTCAAAGACATTAATTGCAATCAAACACGTATTTATTGTGTGCCTATGAAAGAACTTGTGGTCCATCTAAGCAGATGCTCCAGGTGATCTGTAAATGTGCTGTCAGCCTCAATACAAAGTAGTGTCCCATGGTCTTTGGTTTGACCATGCAGAAGTTGGTGAAATAGTTCTTGGCAAGTCTGGTGTACAGCTATGGCATTTTCCATCCCACTAAGTTGTTTTAGCTGTTGAAAAGGAGTTCCTGCTGCCAGGCAAATGCTGCAGTCACCAGTCTGCCTTCCTATGTGTAAGATAGGTACAAAACCACTGGAATAAATCTGTCTGGCCTGGGAGCAGCAAGGCAGGTTCATCCCAGTCTCAGGACTGAAGCAGCTGTGTGGGTCAGGAAAACAGGTGTTCACAGCTTCAGGAAAGAAAAGAAAAAAAAAGAATATTTATCCTCATCTGACATGCAAAGTAACCCCTCCCTTAGAAAAGCAGATAAGCCAGGCTTCCAGGAGAGTATCTCTGGGAGTGACGTCCACATGAAGCAGCTGAGAAAGGTTCACACGGTGCAGCTTGTGTGCTGTGCCAGACCAGGGTCTCTATAGAATGGGGAATCTGACTGTTACTACCTTTCTGACTCTTATTTTTGGGAGCTGGTGTCTATCCTGGCTTTTGTCTGTCCCCCATATTTTACAGAGCAGGTACATCTGCAGAGACACCAGCACACACAGAGACCTGTGACAGCCCCATGCTTTGGAGGGACTCTCACAGGGATCTACAGCTTTCCTTGTTTCCTGGCTATGCTTCAAGAGTACCCAGAGATTCAGTCCAGGTAGGTAATATAGAGGTCCTATGAGAGCACTCTTCATCCCCTGCCCTTAATATTTCCAAATGCCAGGGTACAGAGTGTCAGATACTGGCAAAGAGACAATGTTGGTAGTTACGCTTGGTCATACATGATATATCTATCTTGTTAGGTCAATAGGGAGAGTTTTCATTTGATCTTAAGTTACTTTATTAATATTACTGTCTGGCAGAACATTTATTTTAGTTTTTGTAGTGGAATAATTGGGTTTTAGAGTCTCACAAGAGTAGCAAAAATACTTAGAGTACTTTGCACTGAGGACCAGTTTGAAGCTTGACAGAAGTGCTGGGTCACACTTGGGATTCATCTGTTTTATTACAGGTAACTTGCTGGATGTGCGAGATTTTCAAAGTCAGATGGAATGGATGGTGCTTTTAACTAATTTAATGCTACATTTCTGTCCAAAACAAAAGGTAGTTTTACACAATTGAAAAGAGTCCTGAGCAGCTTAGGTTAAGTAAAGCTACCTGTTGTAAATATTCCTTTGCTGAATAATCACTAAGCAACTCCCTGCTCCATTTATATTGCTTTGAGGTTAGGCAGGAAGCATTGCTTGTGGCACCAAAAATTAGTTTTCAAGATTTCTCGTAAGATATTTAATACTTAAAATTTTAGAGATTTAAAACAAATTGCTATTTTCAGTTTTGCATTCTGAAGGGGATGAGTCTGCATGGGAATGTCATTTGTGTTGTGATGTGGCTGGACCATAAACCTTATAACACATAGTTTGCTCCACATTTCACTGACAGCTCTGATGCAATAGAAAAGTCAGAGGGCAAGACGCACATTGTGTGCAAACAGGAAAATAGTTTCTGCTGGGATCTGTTAATAAATGGTAAATGGTTTCACACCTTTGCTGTAGTCTGTTGTCAGTGACAACAGGGTACTGCAACAAGAACTGTACACAGAGAAAGACTCTTGGAAAAATTAAATCTTTGTGAGGAAGAGAGACCCAGGACTCTACCTGGCTGCTCAAAGACAGAAGCCTATTGAAGAGAAAAACTGGAAAATGAAGATCATGCATAAGCAACTCATGTTGGCTAGGATTAGGCTGTGGTGTGACAAGCCTGGCCAAAGGGATTTTGAAGGGATAATGGAGAACAAAAGCTATTTAGGTTTATATTTGTTTATAAATTAAACTAGTTACAAACTATTTTCCCGAGAGAGGGAAAAGTAATGCAAAACCTGGCTTGAGAAAATCTCAATGCTTCAGCATCAGTGGTCCTTATCTTTGAATGCTGGGAATATTCTTATTGTTCACAGTGTTGTCTTTGCTCCTGGACAGCCCTTCTTAGTGGTATTTAAGGTGGTACACAATCCCTGAGGGTGCTTTTGCATCCCTAAATAAAAGGCGGTCAGGGAACAAACTGAAGATCAGCCCTGACTGCTCACACTGCAGGGAACAAGCTGGGGATGACTTGCCCTAGGACTGCTCCCAACCAGCCTCACAAATGAACCAGCACCAGGTGAGATTCCACCAGGCCCTCCCACACCATCCTAGGCACCATCATACCTTCAGCACCTGTCCCACCTCAGGGCATACAACACCCCCTGTCCCCCAGGACTGTGCTAAAGAAACACAATTCTGGTGGGATTCAAGACAGTCCTTGGGTTATCACACAGATTTAATAGTTGTATCTTAGGGCTAGTGGGGCACCAGGTAGGACTTATGGCTGAGCACTCCATGGGGAGGTCACAAGCAGGCTGGTGAGGGGGCTGTGGCTGTTAGCAGCCTGTATGTGAACCAGGCTGTGTCCCTTGGCCTAAAAAAGTCCTTCATGTTTTTTAATTTATTGGTATAGACATAGCCTGTCTGCTCAGTGGTGGCTCTCGCCTGTCATTCTTGTGTGTCACTTAAGCTCCTTGCCACGGCCTCTATCCTATAAGATAAAGTCATCTGTCATCTGCTGCACAGGCAAGGGCAAAGTTGGCTTCATTCCGTGCATCAGAGGGCTGAATCAGAAAGGAAAGGATTAAAGTTGCTCAAGCAAAGGTAAATCTGGCATTTCTTAATTTTGCAAGTGAAACACTGTTCTTCTGATGTAAGCATTATTGTTAGAAGTGCTTTGCTGTGCAAGTGCTGAGTGTGAGACCAGATCCTACCATATAGCTTAACCAGGCAATGCTTTGTCTTTGATGAGCTAGTGCTGTTGCTTGAGTCATGCTGAAACAGATAAAGAAAGCAAGAGAGAAATCACAAGGGAGGATGCACATGAGAAGCACAGGTCACTGTTGGGTTCCCAAAGACTCCATGCAGTTGGGAGGTGTTTTTTGGTGCCTGCATCTAGAAATGTACCTTTGATGCTTGCTGCAGCTTACGTGGGGATTTGGGACCCAAATAACACCAAAGTGCCCCTCTTTTGAATGGAAACTGTAGTTTGGGAAGGCAGAAAGGACATACTGCACACCCCAGCCTTGCTGCACTATAGGGTTAGAATGTGGCTGGGGTATATGCTTGAATCTAGGTACTGGGAAGAGAAAAATCTGATGTGATGAAGGCAAGCAGGAAGAATAGCAAGCTTTTGTTTTTGCTGAGTCTCTAGCTTTGTGGTACAGCAAAGCGCAGCCTTCCTTAGACAAGTTCAGTGTCAGTGTTGGTCACGAACTTGGGAAAATTAGCTTTAGTATAAAACAACACTAATGGCGATCTGTCGCTTCCGCTTCCTTCCTTTACTGCTGTGTTAAAAGGTCAAGGACAAACATTAAAGCACTGAAGAGTTTTCAGCAAGTGTTTCCTTCTCTCAATTTCACCCCTTCAGTGTGTTTAGACCTCTTTGTGTTAACCTGATTGACTTGCCAGAAGATGCTGCAGTTTCTGCAAGTAACAGAAGAGCTGCTTGGAATTGGTTTGTGCAGAGCATTTTGGTTTTTGATTGAAATCAACTGAACAAATGTAAGTAACACAAATTAGTGCAGGTTTTTTATGAGTGTTGGCAAAAGTGAAGGCAAAATTTTCAGTATTTTTTGGCTAAAGAAGTTCTGGGTTTGGACCAAGAACTCTTTGGGTTTGGCAGTTTTGGGGTTGCAGTTTTTCTGTTCTTGAAACCTGCAGTTTTTTATTGGGAAAGTAGATGTCTTCTGTGCAAGTTTTTGTTAGACTGAAAAATCCCCTTTCCTGGGTACAAATTTCTTGAATGATCCTCCTCACCAGGGATCTGCTAGCGGGTGCTCTGACATGGGACAGGAGGATAGGAAACCCTGAAGGAAGTGCTTGTGTCTCAGATTCTGGCAAATGACAAAACTCTAAAAGGTCATAGAATCATAGAATGGTTTGTGTTGGAAGGGACCTTAAAAGATCATCTGTTCCAACCCCCCTGCAGTGAGCAGGGACATCTTCAACTATATCAGAGTGTTCAGAGCCCTATCCCACCTGACCTTGAATATTTCCAAGGATGGAGCATCTACCATCTCTGGGAAACCTGTTCCAGTGTTTCACCATCCTCATTGTAAGAAATGTCTTCCTTATATCTAGTCTAAATCTACCCTATTTTAATTTAAAACCATTACCCCTTGTCCTATCGCTACATGCTGTACTAGAAAGTTTGTCCCCATCTTTCTTATAAGCCCCGTTTAAGTACTGAAAGGATAGCCATTGCTTCCATCTTTTCATCTGACATAGTCCATTATTCTGTTCCCAGTTCTTCAGGTGATCCATCAAGGCATGTAGGTAAATACAACCCAACAATTTATTTAAGGCTACAATCTGCTTTCAGGCTCTTCAGTCATGGTGTTCTTGAAACCATTCTCCAAACATTGTGATATTTAAGAGGCTGTCCTGCAAATAGATCCAGAAATAGTACTTTGTACTGGCCCCTGCTAGCATTTCATTTTTTTCCTTCAGTGTTACCTTGACCACGAAATGGTAGCATTGTTCTGGATGTTGCCTGCCACCCATTTGTACTGGGAAAGCAATAGTGACATGAGAACAGGTCCTTGAATCTAATCTCTAGGTAGCTTGTTTAGGTGCATTGGCACATCTTCTGTGTTGAACTCTATTCTCTGCTATTACTCCGTTATTCACATAAAGTGCAAATATTCAACCTATGGAGTAAGTTATTGTGATGGTGGACAGGTTATCCAGGGGTTAAATAGCATAATGTGCCATCTTTATTCCTTCTAGCTGCTCAAAGCAAGTATGACTAAGAGAGTGTGTGTTGGGTTTGTGTGTGTGAGGGGTGGGAGTTTTTGATAGTGGGGGAAGGGGCCACCTTGTGAGAGTGAAAGCTCCTTGCGCTCCAAGGCAGAAATCCTCCAGCCCAGGCTGGGCCCATGAGCACTAGACAAACGCCTCTGCAAACCCATGTTTGTGAGGGGAAGGACTGTCCTGAAAAGAAGAAGGTGGAGAGAACCCGGAGGAGAGGCCATTGACCTGACCAAAAGACAACCATTGGCCTAAACAAAGAGAGATCTTCGTTGCCAGGAGGAAGGAGGAGGAGGGGGAGGACAGAGAACCTCAAACACTCAGTTCAACCACATGGAGCAGGAAAAGGCAAAGGAGGTCCCTGCAGCTCATGGAAGTTCACTGGTGGAGCAGATACCCATGTGTAGGCCATGGAGGACTCCATGCTGGAGCAGACAAGCTGAGCCTGAGGGCAGGTGTGACCAAATTGAGAACCCTAGAGACACTCAGTGCCAGGGCAGGGGTGGACTCCCAAAGCCAGAGGGGATAAGAGGTGCACTGGACTGGAGACCCATCTGCAGCCCGTGGATGTCACCGAGCCAGAGCCAGGAGTTGAGCCCGAAGAGGTCCGTGACTCCACGGGAAGCTCACTCTGGAAAGAGCAGCAATGGTGAACTGACTGAACCCCCATTCCCTGTCCCCTGTGCCGCTGGGGGCGGGGATAGAGAAATCAGGAGCAAAGTGATTTGAGCCTGGGAAGAAGGGAGGGGTGGGAAGAAGGTGTTGTAAGATTTGGTTGTTATGTCTCACTGTGCTACTCAGATGATTGGTAACAAATTAAATTGATTTTTCTTCCACAGGCTGAGTCTGTTTTGCCTGTGACCATAACTGGTGAGCGAGTCGCCCCTGTCCTTCATCCTAATCCATGCCCCCTTTGTTGTTATTCCCTTCCCATCTCACCGGGTGGGGGGAGTGAGTGCAGGACTGCATGGTCCTACTGTGGTTAAACCACCACAGAGTGTATGGAAATTGTGCCAGGAATCAGGAAAAGATGTAGAACTTAAACTGCTGACATCCCATGTGGACCTGTATTGTAGTCATCAAAAGAATGATCTCACACAGTAACACCTTTCTACTCTCTGCATGCCCTTTCCTTTGTAAGGAACTCCACTGACAGACTATGTCATCCCCTGGGTGTTGCCCTTGGTCATGTTTGATTTTTAAAGGAAGTTTGCTAGGTTAGCAGAAATCAGAGTGGTGGAAGTTCATTATAACCGACTCACCTCTTGTTATGGGAGTATAATGTCATAACTTGTCAGAAAACTTGTGCTAATGGACTTTGTTGGAGATGGAAAGTCTGTCATTAGATATTCACATGGTTTTAGCTTCAGTTTGGAACTGATGAAGGTAATGACCTGGAGACAATCTAATGGGGAGTCATCAGAAAGAAGTCTTCTGGCTTCTAGACTTCTGTTTATTCTACCCAGGCCTGGTCAAAGGGAAGAGGACTAGATTAGGCACTCCAACTTGTTTGCTAAGCTTGCCTGTACCCACTTTTCCCATACTTTCAGCTATTCAACATAACACATTGCAATGAGGTTGATTTGTCTTTTGCCTCTTTTTAATGCCTTCTGTCCTATCTCCATTTCGTACCTGTGATTCCACTTTGGGTCTCTGTTGTTTCATCTCTCCAGGATTTGGAACAACGGAGACATAAAGGTGATCTGGAAGGCCTTGACCACTGTGAGAATTGAGCCCAGACTGAGCATGTCTGAAAAATGCTGGGAAAGTAAAAGGGACAGGGCTGAAATGAGGAGCCATTCCAGTGAAGATGAATGGCTGATCCTTTCGTGGGTGAGGTCTTCATGGATTTCCGCTTTTTTCTCCTACTCTTTTCGATTCATGGTATCTATCTGGATGGAGCTACATCCTAATGTTCAGACCCCAGTTCTACTTTCATGTGTTGCCCCAGTTCCACCACTGCCTGTGTGGGTACTCCTTTTCTGTTAAAAAAAGACTGTTGGCAGGGGATTTTGGGTTGGCCTTAGTGGTCAAGAAACCAGTGACCTCCTTGCTTTTGTTTAGATGCCTTCTGTTGCTTCTTTGGTACTGACCTCAGAGATGATTGTGGCATATGACTCAGACAGCAGGGTCAGTATCCTCTTGCTCAAGTGGTTTGGGAATAAAGAGGTGCCAGATTTAGAGAAAGAATTGATAATGATTTTTATCTACACTACACTTTTTCTACTTTCTCTCCCTTTCTTATTTTTTAGCAATTTCCAACGCCCTTTTTTTTTCTCCCTTGTGATGTCTGATCTTGCACTTACTGTAAAGCCAAGCAGACACTTACTGACAGACAGATGCATCCTCTGGATATCTCTTATCAACCAGCACAAACAGGCAGCAATGCAAATCTGCATGCCCTGAGGGAGAACTCTCCTCACCTGGATGATCACAAGTGCAAGGGGGCATTCTCAGATGGTACATATCTCTCTTCTCAAGAGGACTGGAGAATATGCGATGTTGTCTTGTACCTTGTACTTCATGCCAGCTGAGCCATCACACATTGTGTTCCCAAGTGCAGATTGTTGCTTTGTCAGCCTGTGGAAACATGCTGTCTTCAAGTGGATTTAGGACACTGGTGGTTACTTCCAGGTCCTGACTACTGCCTGAGCTCCTTGGTACATTTGGAAGCAATAAATTGCCTGTATTTTTCTGCTGTCTGCTGGATAGCAATCAACTGATATTGCACTTTGATCATGTTGGATGCAATTCTTTCCACTAGACTTTGATTTTAATTACAGACATAGATTTCATTTTTGGCTGGTGCGGCATTGGCACTTCCAATTTGTCTGATTTTGAGATGAGAAAACTACGTTTCCTTTGACTAATAAGGGGTCTAGGTCTGATTCTGTCTTACCATGCAGATAGCCCTGTTAACTACAGCAGAAAAATTCACAGAAGAAAGCATAGGGTAGGAAGGAGGCTGAGGGCAGCAGGTCAGCAGGTCAAAGCCCTTAGTGATTCATGCTGAGGTGAATTTGAGCCTGAACCTTTGTGCAAGGCAAAGAGTGCAGACCTGTGCCATGCTCTTGAGGCTCACATAACTGCCTCCTGCCTTCTGTATCTCAGTCTGAAGTTCATGTCTTTGCAGCACAGCTTCTCCATTGCAATTTCATCTTGATGCAACTGTTGTCTTAACTCATCGTTTTAGGTCAATTGACAGAATCCATCTAGGGATATATCTTAAAGGGACTGTGGTACCAGTCTGCAGGTAAAGATGAGTAGCCCAGCTGCCAGTCCTCAGCAGCCATCTTCTGTCATTTAGCCCTGTTGCATGATATGGAGTATAGAGAACACATCCACTGTGCTATGTGGAGTACATGGTACAGGGTTCTCAGACACTATGAAATTTGGGAAGTCTTCAGAATGAGACAGACTATAGGGACCCTTCTCCATCTTCCCTCTCAGGTCTTTTGCTCTGCTTGGTTGCTGATCCCCCACCCATGCCTGGAAAAGAGTGAGTTTGATTCAACAAATATGTCTCCCTAGACACCCTTTGCAGTGCAACCATTGTGTCTGACAACAGGGTGTAGTTAGTGAGGAGAGAGAGAAATTATTTAGGGTAAATTTTTTTTGAAGAAGAAAACACTTGAACTATAATAAAAAAGAAGACAATGCAGGCTGAATATCACAGGGAGAAAAAATCCTGGCTGTGAGACTTCTCTAATCTTCCAAGGGAAGTGGTGGAAACCTTATCACTTAGGACATTAAAATAGGCAACACAGAGCACTAGGAAAAACACTGTTGTGAAATACCCTTAATTGGCAAGTAGGTGAACTGATATGGCTTCATGTATCTTTTACATTTATCAATCCTTCTCAGAGCTATCCTCTGCATCCTAAAAAAATATCCTTTGGCTGCAAGCACTTCGCCTCATAAGTAATTAAGTAGAAATGAGTATATCACTAAGTACATTTCAATATGTGTCCTCAACTGGCTGGAACTCAACCCGGGGATTCAGGATCTGCTTGTAATTAACATTCCATAGTAAGACTCCACACCCTCTATTTGTCTCTTCCTAATTATGTGTTGGAAATGCACTTTTCTCCTTCCATTAGAGATTTCAGCAGAGGAGTTTTAGCTGGGCTTTAAATTGCCTTCTACCTCAATTTAAATATTCCCTGTTATTTTAAGTTTGTAGACATTACACAAGTAAACCTTTTCTCAAGGCGTCATAGGGAAACAAGCCACTGACTCAAAAAAAAAAAAAAAAAAAAAAAAAAAGACTACTGAGTTGCCTCCTGGGTTGACAATATTACAGATTTAGGCTGTGATCTGTTAGCTCTTGTGGATTTCAATACCAGCAATTAAAGGTGTCACTCCTAATTAACACAAGAGCCTGTGGATGCGAGGAGCAATTGTGAATAGGGGATCTTCTTTCTGTGAAACTGTTTTTCCTGCCAGTTTGTTAGAACAACTTTTTCATGGCAATATGTCTGCTGGTAGTGCTTTTCACTGGGGATGTTTGACTGCATTATGAAATGAAGAAACAAAATGCTTCAGTTTAGGATGAATGGGGGCTTTAACTGGGGTCTGTCAGCAAGGGACTGAATGGCTGCAGCTCCAGGTGTGGTAACAAAGTCGTGCCCATTGTGGAGTAGCCTTTAACAAATTCATCAGTGACATGTACCATGCTGCTTGCCTGTTCTCTCTGCCTTTCCTTCAGCCTATCCAATCGCTCGTGTGCTCTGAGCCTGCTGTGCCCAAAGCATGAGCTGAGGGGACATGTGGCTGGGTCACAGCTGGCACATCTCGCTAGGGACCGGCAGCAATAGCAGGCATCCTGAACTTAGAAAAAAGCCTGAACATACACCCCTGGATCTGCATGGAGATACATCACCCTCTGTGTGGGTCCTAGGAGGGTGCCTAGGGATAGTTGAGGAAGCAGAGGCGTCAGTCCCCCTTTTGTCAGGAAATGGAGGAGGCTCTCCTGTGGAGCTCCTCTGGCTGGGTGCTGCTACTGCGCCGCTGGCAGGGCTGTGCTGGGGTAACGTCTGTCTGAGGGCAACCAAAACAGCTTGTTCCCAGACTCCACACAGCTTTTAGTGCCCTTGAATGTAATGGTAATTAAAAGCAAACAAATCTAGATGAGTCTTGTAAGGCTGCCAGATACCCACAGAGACACCTCAGCTTTCCTTTATGTTTTATATGGTAATGGGTGGCCCAGTGGTGAACTCTTAGCTGCTACTAGTAAACGGTGACATTTGAGATGTCACTCTGGAGCCAGTGGATGGAATTGTGGCTCTGCTGAAGCCGGTGGCAAAAATCCCTTTGACTTCAATAAAACCAGAGTATTTTGTGCAGTTATTTTCCATATATAATTCACTCAGGGGGATGTTGACCCCCCCCAACACTTCTCTGTTTCTCTAATGATTAATAAGTTAACAATAAGAGCAAGACTTTTTTCTGGAATGGTTCATATTTGGGAAATCCAATTCTGACCTACTAAGCTTGCTCTGACTGTTTTAGCCTTGAGGAAAATTTGCAAACTGGCCTAGGGAAGCTGGTACTTGTTATTGTTGCTTCAAAGACAGTCTATGTGGGAGAGGGAATGAGATGTGTTGGGATTAAAATACCCTAGCCGTAAAAAGCAGTAATAATTACCGTCTACATGTGGGCAAGTCAAAAGGGGTTATTACCAAAAGAAATTTAAACTCCTTCTGTTTGCAGAGAAAACTGCCTGAAATCCAGCATTATTCATCTGTGCAGCATGGATTGTTTTTAAATGCCATTTTCTTCAAACATCACTCTTATAAGGCCAATTCTAAATGCATCAAGACAACATTAAAAGGTTTGGCAACAGGTAAGTGAGAGTATAATGGGAAATACAGAGGGCAGGACTGCACCCAGGAGCCCTGGCAACTGGTGTGCCAGTGGAGCTGTCTCTCTTGCCAGTACACAGCACAGCCCACAGAGCCAGGCTGTGTGCTACTAACCCGGTCAAGATCCTGGGTCTCGACAGTGTCACTGTGCTCTCCGAGCAGCTGATCCTTTAGTAGAGTATTTTGCTGTCCTCTCCTGAAACTGAGTCAGGCAATTAATAGATTCATAGATTTGAAAAGAACTATCAGATCATCTGGTGTGTCTTCATATAGATACTGTACACTTCCATCTATCTCTACATGCATTCCAGTAACCTGTGATTGACTAGTTCATGTTTTCCCAAAATGTGTCTGTCCTCCTCGTGAGAATACTGCCGTTCAGTATATTACATAATTTCATGCTAATTATTTTGCACTCAGTCTCTTCTCAGTGACTTTAATGAAAATCATCTTCAGACTTATTTATAGAAATGGGAGAGGAATCAGATCCCAATCCTCTTTGATGTCTGTGAGGATACCTTCTGATGGAGAGTATATGGATTGGTGCTCTCTGGTCTTCTTCATGGACTTTGTCAGAGAGACATAAGAGAGATCTGTAATTTTTGTTGGATTTGGGCTGCTCTGTTTTTTTTTATAAAGTCACCAGGTCTTGTGTGGCTGAAAGTATTAACTGAAAATTTTCAGAGTATGAAGAGAAATGCTTCTCCATCAGCCACAATTAATAGGACAGTTTCCTTATCTACAGTTGGTTGTGTGAGAAAATTCCTTGTGCCTGAAAAATCACGGTTGATGATGCCACATGCCATTCCACCAGCCTCCAGTTTTGTGTTAGAAGTTGAAAGAGTGTGTGTGTGTAATAGTACTGCTTCATTATAACTTCTACTCACTAAATACCATGCCACAATTCTGTCAGCTCCAAGATTAAGGTATTTAATAGCGTCATTAGGGTTGTGTCTTATAGCGAGATTCAATCAGTTCTTTGTTGCATACATTGTTGGCTATCATTTGATTGGGCAATGCCTGAATGTACCTTTGGTTTGGAAAAGCTGTTGCACAATACTGTATTCCCTGTTGCTTCATGGAAACTTGGACTTCCTCTTAGCTTCACTTTCTGTGAGTTATACGCTGCTGGGGAGCTGTCTTTGAACCAGAAACCAGTCATGATGAGAGCATCTGTTTTATTTGTTTGTTTGGTTTGTTTTTTTTTTCCTATTCCAGGTCCACAAACTCAATCCAGTGACACATGGCTTTCATTTATATGGTTATCAAAGCCTATTTCTTCATTTGCTTCCTGGCTGTAGGCAGGCCAGAAGCAAGAACATTCTCCTTCCTTAAGGTCCCTGTGCATAAGTTTGGCAAATATCTGCCTTTTATTTTACTGTTAGATATTTCTTTTTCTTACCATCTGTTGAAAAGATTTAGCTTATATAACAACTGTTTTCACCATTTAGATCACCACAAAGTAAAAATCGCCTATAGGCACTGAGATTTTCTTGCACTCGCTATCTATTTCACACCCACCTGTTTATGAAGTGGTTTGAGTATGTATATCCTCAGCAGCTCCAAATGGATCCAAAAATATCCAGCTGCTTTACAGATCTAATGAGAGCTATATTTGTAGACATAAAAAAATACTGCCCATGAATTTTGCTAAATTTTCCTGAGTTCTGCTGATTCATGATGGAGTGAACCAAGAGGTTTCTGAGAGCAGCTGCCTTCCTCACCCTCCCCCTCTGGCACCAGGGAATGGATGGGCAGTGCTCCTGCTCTTCTGTCCCCCTGAGTACCACTGTCTTCTGTGCTACTGTGCATAGAGAGAAATAGCACTGCCTGAGTGCAATTGATCAGATCCTCACAGAGATGTCCAAAGCAGCCCAGATGACTTGCATGCTAAAAAAACTACATGTTTTTATAAACACTATAAGCACTTTTTATAAGTGTTTATCACTTATATCCCAGTGATATAAAGGGATGCTAGACTGCAGCTTCATATATAGGGTCTGGGGCACAGGCCTTTTGAGGAGCAGCTGAAGGAACTTGGACTGTTTACTCTGGAGAAGAGGACGCTAAGGGGAGACCTTATCGCTCTCTACAACTATCTGAGAGGAGGTTGTAGTGAGATGGGGGTTGGTCTCTTCTCCCAGGCAATCAGTGATAGGATGAGAGGAAACAGCTTCAAGTTATGCCAGGGGAGGTTCAGGTTGGATATTAGGAAAAATTTCTTCTCTGAATGAGTGGTCAGACATTGGAATGGGCTGCTCAGGGAAGTGGTGGAGTCACCATCCCTGGAGGTGTTAAAAAACTTGTAGATGTAGCAATCAGGAATGTGGTTTAGTGGGCATGGTGGTGATGAGCTGAATGTTGGACTGGATGATCTTAGAGGTCTTCTCCAACCTTAATGATTCTGTGATAGGTGTCCTTGGTGTTGGCATGTTAAGCAGAATGAGATAAATCCTACCCAAGCATCCCAGCTAAGTAGGAGGCTCTGTAACCTTCTACAAGTGCCTGTTTTTTTCTTTACACTACTGCTAGCAAACTCATGGGTGGCCTCAGTCCTGCAGGACCACGGAGCCTCTGGAGTCCACAGTCTAACTCATAGCAACTGATGAACAACAAGGGTTGAACAAGGCCAGGAGCATGCAAAGAAGGTAATTTCACTTGGTAACTTAGGCAGTCTTCAGGCATTGCTGCTCCACACCACCTGATGGAGGTTTTGCTGAAAGTAAACTAGACAGGTGTCTTTCCAAGCTTCTGCTGACCAGATTTTGGCCGCGAGATGGCTGTTTTGCACTGGACCTTGCTCGAATGGCCTCGTACTTTTACCCTGTTCCTTTCCTAGGGACCAATTGGCCAGACATGACAGTCTGATTGGTCTGTAAAATAACACAGTCACAGGTTTAGCTCTATGTGTAAGTTGCAGGTACCAGTTCTCCTGTACAGCTTTGGTCTTCTGAGGTTTTTCTTTCCTCTCTTGAGTGCCATAGCATATGTGAACATGGTGAACTGGCATTTCAGTTGTCCCAACATCCTTGTCATGGGTCTATCCCTTTTTCTATCTGATTGTAGTCTGCAAAGACTTTCCTCTGGTTGTCACCTGCAATATCTCTTGTTCCAGTAGTGATTCCTTACAACACAGGAAAGTTGCCAGGAGGTCCCCAAGATAATTGATATGTTTGTGTCATCATCTGAAAATTGCTTAAACAGCCCAAATATCAACAATTGCTGCCAGCTGGTCACTTTGAAATCAGTGGGGCCTTTAAATCAACATTTACTGCCTCTTGTGTTTTCCCCACACCATGGACTGAGGAGCAGCTGTTTGTTTTTCCTGTTTTCTCCCCAGCTTTCATTTGCTCTCTTGCTGTGCAGTTGTCAGGGCACTTGCACTACACCTGTATGAGCTTTTTCATTGTCACAGTGTGGCAACTCTCCTGGATGCTGATGGCTGAGCTGCAGTAGTTGACAGGTTTGATAGTACCTTCTGCTGTAGGCAGGAGGCAATTCTGAATGTAAGACAGCAGTGGGGTATTTGTAGGTGTCCACTCCTGTGGTACTAATATGTTCTTAAAGTAGAGACAAATCAAAATCCTGTTCTGGGATAAGGGTAATGGACCAGATCATCTTTCTTTCACTCGTTATCCACTCTGTGGTTCAGTACCATATAGATGAATGTATTGTATGTGATCTGGACTTACTGATGGTCTACTGAATGTTAATCTTAGAGCAGAGGTGGAAAAAACCCAGCCATTACTTTAATATTGAGTACTCCTAACTTGAATCCTTTGGCTGATGAAAACAAAAACATATGCTGCAGCCCTTGCTCTGCACATTCTGCAGAGTCAGGGTATCCCTGGCATAGATTGCTGAAGGCCAGGATACTTTAGTTAAAAATAAACCCAGAGCAATCATGACAGGCTTGTAAATTAATGTGGTGCATTCTCTGAGCACCAGCTCCCATCAGGGTTACTCTGGTGATCTGTCAGTGTCGTCCATCACCAGGGCCCTATTGCTCTTAATGATGCATTTCATATTAAAGTGGTTCCAGTTGCTGGGAAGAGATTCTGCATGCTGAAATTGTAAAAAGTATTACTGTTGTTAACCTCAAGTGTTCTCCTTTTACCTATGGTGCCCTGGAGAATAAGGCAAATAGCTTCCACAGACAGAAATCCTATTTAATTCTTTGGCTGCATTCACAGCAAAATGTTTTCCTTTGCTGCAGTCTTCCAAACTCTGTCGAGAACTTTTGATGACGTTTAAATTATGAACTGTTTTATAAAGCTGGCATTGCCACCCAGATTAACCATTATTAAAAGGCTTTTAGGCTGGACTGAAATAATGCAATCTGCCCTTGAGGCGGGGGTGACCATGTGATTGTCTCCCCCAGCAGCACCATGGGAAACGAGCTGTGACTCAGAGTCTCACTTAGGTGGCTGGTTCCCCTTTGGACCAGGGGAATTCCTACAGACGAGCTCCTTCCCAGCCATAGGTTACTTCCCTCTTTGCACTGGGTCAGCACTGCCTGCTCGCAGAGTTCAGCCTGGTTTTTCCCCTTGCCGGCTGTAGCTCTCCAGGGCTCTGCTCCTGCCCTAGTGCAGGAGGCTTTATATCAGCGTAAGCTCTTTCCACTCCTTTAGACAAAAACATCTCCTCTGTACATGCAGAAGCAGGAAGTCAGACGTCTAAATAGTCTTCCCACAAATTTCAAGAATTACTCACATTCATTGTCATCCTCCCTGGGCTGCGCTGCCTGGGGCAGCCTCGGGCTCTGACTAGAGCTGGGGGCACACCCATCCACTTGAGGAAGAGCTGGAACCTGTTTGTGACCAGGCAGGCACTAGCCGCTAGTCATTTGCACTCCTCAGATTGTGTCCTGCCTCTGATGCCCCACGACGCATACTGGATCAGCACACCGGGGCGCTGAGCTTCCTCCCTGCCCATCTTACACACCTATCCACTGCTACCTGTGGTGAAGAGCTGGCCTGAGGGCAGGCGTAGACGTGTTTAAACGTATTGCCCTTGTGTTTTCCGCCTGCATTGCTTGTGTCGGATTTGCCACAGCTTGTCTGCCTTCGTGGCTTAGTTGCGTAGTGTTCCCCTTTGTACTGGGAAAGACACAGCCTGCCCTGCTGCAGAGGACACAAAGTTCTTACCAGGATGGTCACTTGGGGTCAGATTCTTCCTACATTGCCTGGGTTGGATCCCTGCAGGCTGACTGAATGGGAAACCATGGATCCACATATGGAGTGGACATGCTCTGGCTCTTCACCTCTCAGGAGCTGTTAACAGCATGAGCAGTGAGTGGATCTGGTCTTCAGAGCAGGCTTGGACCAGAATCTGTGGTTTTTGTGGTATCCACTCAACAGTGTGGGCTTAACTGTAAATATCTGCCTGTTCTGATCAGTTCAAATCATGCCTACCCTCTTAACTCTAAATCCTTTGGGCCAGTAACCATGATCACCATCTTCTGAATGCATCCATGATGCTTTAGGAACAATAAATGGCTCAAACAGTTATTGCAGATCTTCCAATTGCACTCTCTGTCTCCTACTAGTTGGGATAGGTCCAGACTTGAAAAAATGTGAGGTGGATGTAGCTTGAGTTTCCACTGTGGTCTGTACCACAGACCTTGGTAACATGCAGCTAATCATGGTTCTGCATACCAAAGGTATGTTCCCTGTAGGAAGATCATCTTTCAGAGAGAAGGTTAACTTCAGGCCTGCCATGGATAAGGTAGCAGATATGTGCTGACTAGTATGTGCTGCAGTTCAACAGCAGTTTGCCTTATACATCACAGAATTAGGCAAGAAACTCCTCATCTCTGTTTTTCAGGCTGCTTTCCTGAAGCAATGCTGTATTTCAAACTTCTGATAAACACAGTGATGGTAGAAGCGGATGGTGGCTCATGCAGTCCCTCTGCTAACTCTTGCTTCAGAAACCGTTATAGTATATATTGTTTGGGGTGCAAGGCATCTTTGTTCTCTCTTTGCCCAGCACAACAACCCTGCCTGGGGCCAGCACATGGGCACTGACCCATGTTGTTAGAGTAATATAAGTATTTAAAAGTTAAGAAAATTAAAAGTTTCTGAACTGGCAGGATGAAAACCACATGCAGTATTTGCTATACAACTGTTTTGGTTTGAGAGATTCAGTTAAATACTGACTCAGTGGTTAGGATATGTAGGTTGGGATTATGGTGATAAACAGTTCAGCATTACATCAGTTAGTCATAAGCAGCAATGAAAAAGGGCCCACACTATTTCTAATGCTTCCCTGATGTCATTTAATTGGAAGGAACTGGGTTGCCAGAATGCATGTTGAGATGGTCCATGCATAATCTCTGGTGAGCCAAGGGGGGCAGATTTCTACTTTCATTCCATTGTTTTTGCCACAAGTAATGTTACAAACGACTCCTTTATTCTTGCCTATCAGTTATGTTTTGTATAATTAAGGCTAATTACTAGGTATGAATAAATCTGATTCTGGTGGGAGTAAATTGTACTTACCATATTTATTCTCTCCGTGACAGACCTTTTCAGTGAAAGGCTTTATAAATCTGCACTTCTGAGACACAGGGAAAAGTGTGCTTGCCCCTGTGATGAATGGTTTGCTGTGCAGTCCAACACTACTTAAACACATATAACCTTCACAACTCCAAATCACAGACACTAGAGAGTAAAAAGCTCCTGTAGACTTCAGGCCTTAGAAGAGAAGAAAGAGAAACAAGACATGTTACTGGTTTAAAGGCTGCCCATCACCTCACTGCTTGGTATAGAAGAAGGGCTCTTAGATACTAGCCTAGGAAGCAAAGATGTTCTGCTGAAGACATTCTGATCATTCATATGTCTGCTTTCCATTTCCAGCTATTAAACAACACGAAAAAACAGCTGTCAACAGTGCAAATATTTCCCTTTTTAGTGTTGCATGTGACCTGGGGCTGTTGGCATCCCTGGGATGTTATCACTTCACTGGGGAGACTGTGGATGGAAGAAGTTGGGGTAGGGGAAGAGAAAAACTCTCCATGATATGCTGTCTTTTTAAAAAGACATTTTGCCACCCAATGACTGTGAAAAAAATGTAGAGATGTGGGCTACCTGTCCCCAGTGCAAGACTGCTTCTCAATAGATCCACTTGGTCTCAGAGGGCGGGTGGTACCGTGTGGCTTATATGTGGCTATCCATATGGCTAAAACTTTGCTGACAGAACCTGGGTAGTCTCATCCATGTTCCCTGTTAGGAAGGATCCCTAGGCTGTGCCTGAATAACATCCAGGCACTGCCTGGGAGAGATTGGCAAGCAGTTGGCAAACTGCACCAGAGAGTCTGGAAACCATTAAACTGTTTTGATGATTTCATGCTCATGTTTGAACTATGCCTTGCCCTGGGTTAGCTTCCCAACATGGGTGTAGCCTCTGAGACACAAGATAGCCTCTTTCTCAATGCCACCTTGCAGAATATTGCAAGGGGTTTGAAGGAGAGGGTGTTGGGTCTGCACCACCAGTTAATCAAACCTCTACTTACTGGGGCAAGTTTTGGAGGTGATGCCTTTCTGGGAAGAAGGTGCTCTGTGATGCCTGACTTGTTCCTGCCTGGTCACCAAGGAGTGAAGTCCTAGCTGTGTCCCATCAATGATGAGGTGTGTGTGAAAGAGGAGAGGGAAGGGCCATATGACTAAGGCTTTAAACTTACTCCTCGACTTCTCTGCACAAGATATTTTTACAGACTTTGTTCACTGTCTCCTTGCAGCCCCCTGCACTTTGGCCATGGCTGCAGTTGGCCTTGCAGCTCTGCTGGCCTCAGAGCGGGCCTGAGGACCACTGGGCTGTGCCCTGGGGCTGAGTGAGCTTCTGAAAGTCCTGAGCAGGCAGATTGATGCTCCTCCAGCCTGTTTCATTTACCATAATGAAGATCAATCTGTAGGAAGAGAAGGAAGCCTCTTGCCTATTCAGGAGTTTCACAAGCGTGGTGCACTCATGTTTCTGGTGGTGGGAAAGCCCCAGAACGTGGGTTGGGCTGAAGGGACAGCACAGGTGATTTTACAGAAGTCCTGCTTGAGTCTTGGGCAAACCTCAGTTGCATGAAAATCTCATTTCACTTGAAGGCTTGCACCTGCAGCATTCAGACATGCAGAGACTATGAGAAGTGACTCAGGTGTTCGTCCCTAAAAGCACGACGCCACCTGTTATCTGGAAAATGGTCTGAAATGGGGGGAGATCCTGGGTACCCTTTCCTGAGAAGTGTGCCAAAACCAGGCAGGAAACAGGGGTGGTCAGAATGGGGTGCAGTCACAGTGACAGTGGCAGCGCTGTGCAGACCCTTCACCTTCCTCCTCTGCTCACCTGCTGCAGTGACTCTGCACATGACATGCACTGACCACACCACTCCAATGTGAGCCACCAGGACAACTGGGGGAGAGGCAGGAGCTGGAGAAAGAAAGATTTCATTTGAACACCTAGAAGCTGCATTGCACTGGGCCACACATCCATATGACACGTGATGCACAGTCTGTTACATGCCTGTCCAAAGGAAACTGGCATACACAGAACCACACACAGCAGCCATTCCCACTGAAGTGATCAGAACTGGCCATCCCTAGTGCTGCCCATTGTGGGCTGGATTTGGGACCTGAGGTATTCCTACAGACTGACGTAGCAGATGTAAATTAGTATCTGAGGGTCCTATTCATAAAGATCCATATATTTGATCCAGGGATGTCGTTCTCCCTCACTTGCCTCTTTGAACAGTCTGGGGAGAAGGATGAGTGAGCAGGAGCTGTGCAGAGCTATTAGGTGCTATGAAATTCCTGCCAAAGCTGCCTCTCACCCTCCATTGACTACAAAGCAAACCTGTGGAGACTAGCCTTCTCAAACTAATGTTAACCTTTGTGATTATTGCCCTAGGCTTCCTCAGGAGTTCTTGAAGAAAGACAGCAACCCACCCATGAGTTGCTCCTGCGTGACCTTTGGACACTTCATATCTTTTGCTTGAGTATAGAGGGGAATGCTTAGTGAAGGCACCTAAGCAGGATCCTCTGACTTAGTGTTGTGAATCCTCCCTCGGATCTGATGTGGTTCCCTTGGATCTGTTTGGTTTTGTAGGTCATCCTCCAGCTCAATTAAGTTCCAGAGCTTTTTGTCTTCTAAACCATCAGAAGGTCTAAGTGGACTTTCCGATGGTTTCAAACCATTAGAGCAACGCAGGTACCATCATGAGGAAGAATGGGCAGAGAAAGAATTCTTTGCCTGGACATGTCCTTATCTTAGGTTTCAGTGCAGAAACAACTTCTGGGTCATTTCTGGAAGAAAAAACAGAGATGTTAAAGTTTCTCTATTTCATCATCCTGACAAGCACAGCTCAGTTGTTTCATCAATCAGATCACTTTTCAGTCACCGAGGGACAATTTCAGGCTCCAAAGTGTGGCACAGATTGTTCTGTCTATGAGCATAAGGCAAAGTTACTCTCGCCTTTGCGGATAGTCCTAGGAGATCTCTGAAGGATTCCCAGGAGGAAACGAGACACTGAGTGTCTCTGTCTTGATCAGCTCAGATGCTGGGTCTGAAGGACATGGTGGTTGGTGTTACATCAGTGCGCTTTTCCCCTGGTTTGGGGAGGCTGGTACTGCTGCAAGATGTGGGGACAGCAGTATTCCTGTGCCCTGGAGGTCAATAGGGCCTCATGAAGGGTGAGGAAGATTTCCTGGGATGACCTTTCATGCCTTGCATGTATTAAGTCTGAGTTCACAACATAGTCTTCTCCAAAAATCTTGTGTTTATTTTCTTCTACAGCTCATGCCCAGCAGCCCACATGCTCGATAATGTACTGCTGCAGAGGGCAGCTCACAGACAGCAGAGGAAATACCTCTTAGAGATGTCTTTCCTATCTCATTCCCATTCCAGAATTTTTCCCTAGTTTTAATCCCTGTGGTCTGGATTCCTTAAGAGTGTCTAGAAAATCTCACCCTGCTGTGCCTCCCAAGGCATCTCTCCCAGGAATCCAAGGGTTAATATCCTTGGAGCATCACATTGGGAAGCAGTGCAAGTCTGTTCATGCAGTTGACAGTGCCCTTTTATTATTGCTTCTATCTCTCCTATCAGATGTCTCACTCTTAACAGAGTTGTTATTAAGATAATTAGTTAATGTGGGTTATTTTATTATTGTAGTCTTATTTGGTTTGATTGCACGCTCAGCTGACACATGTCATAAAAGCAACAAAAGCATTAAAAAGTTGCATAATTGGCAAAACTGAACTGTCAGTGATGTGGAGTTCAGAGAAATGTGAAGGGAAGAAATGTACAGACCCTATAGAGACATGGGTCCTTCCGTGAACTTTGGAGTTCCTAGCATTTCCTCCTCCTAGCGTTTACTAGCAAGGAAAATGATTGGCATTTCCTCTTCTATGCTTTAATTTTCTCCGCTTGTGCTGTATTTTCTGATCTTTGCTTTAGCCTACAGAGGAAGGCAGCTCAGTCTTGTTTATCTTTGCCACAGATTCCTTCGTTTTGGGAACCACATCGGAAATAACTTTGGATGAAGGCAGACAAGAGGCTTTAAAAAGCATCTATCAAGTAATCAAGTGGGTCCGTGTGTCATATTTCCTGACCATCTATTGCCTTGGTATCTGCCACTGGCACACATCCCAGCTCTGTCAGAGTAGTACAGTCCTATTTTTATTTACAACCAGCATTCCTCTGTTCAAATACTTTATCCAGCTTCATCAATCCAGCTTCATCAGTGCAAAATCCTCACAATTTTCATCTTCTTAACCTTGTGTTTTCCTTGTGCACCCTCCTGACACATAAGCTGAGGAAAAATGTTACTTTCCTCAGCCCTGGTCTGAGAAGTGTCAATTCGGCCCATCCCAGCAAGACTCTGTTCCAAGACCTGACCAATGCAACCATGTCTTTGTTTGTGTTGGTCTTCTCCAAGCTTGGATTGAAGCTGTGAGTGGTACCCTCCCTAGGCTGCTAAACTCTGACCAATTTGCAGCCATGTCGACCTGCAAATATTTCTTCCAGAGTTTGAGATTTTTGGCATCCCAAGTTTCCTGGATGTGCTTACATCATCCCTGTGCGGAGGAGGACTTGGCCGTATGGCTTAGAATGTGCTCTGCGTAATTGAACAAGTTCCCTTAAAAATACCCTAGCAATTTTACCAGTTCTTGTCCAGTGTTATGAGGCATGTGATGCAACCCTGTGGGCAGGAGAGGAAAAAGCCCTCCCAAGAGGCATTTCCTGAGCTAATTTGATAACTTTGGGGTTTGCAATGGTGGGGAAAGAAAAATCTAAAGCAAAGAAACAAGCTGGTAAGGCAGAGACATGCACAAACATTTAAAAAACAATAAATCTTGATTTTTCAGGACATGGTGAGAGGAAATCAATCCCTAATGCAGTAAACAAACTCCGGTGGGCTATGAGAAGTCTATATTCAGAGTAACTTGGTTCTAACCATGGGCACTGCTGCAGTGAAGATTTGGCCTTTGAAATCTCCTTTTGCAGTTGCTGCTCTGAAAGAGGGATTTTAGAGACAAGCCCTGCTGCATGGAAACACTTGAAAGTCCCTTCACACACACTGGCCTTTTGAGGTGTGCTGCTAAGGCACAAAGCACCAAAGAGGAAGGCTCCTGACAGCTTTCCAACACTCTAAACTTTGGTCATTGCATTTTTAGGTCATTGCTTAAAAGTCAAGAGCAGCAAGACGGGCAGACAAAGGCGTATTAGCTGGAGCTCCACTCAGTCTCCTAGGGAGGACAATGGGTGCAGTTCACAAGCAGAGGCACACAGCTGCAGTTTGCTGGTTGGGAGGCTGCACATAGAGTAGAGATCAGAATTCAGAACGATTAAGCACGTTGCCTGATTGTTACCGACAGATTAAAAAAACCCCTCTGCCAGCTTTACACATTTGTGGCCTCTTGTCTTTGTGAGTCAGGAGATCTCGTCGTGAGACACACGCTCTGTAGTACAGGATGATTTTTGGCAAAGTCCAGATGATCGCGAGCCAGACGGGGCGGGGACAGCATTCCAGTTTTATAACACAATTCCATAATAGGAGACAGCATTCTTTTCATATTAATGTTCATACAATAGGAATTTTAAACTCCAGCTTTTGGGTTATGTGGGGGGGAAAAAAAAAATCTCTTTTAAATGCCATCACAACGTTATTTTATAATTCAATGGGCAGGGCTGCTGGTGGACCAACCACTTGGAGTGCAGCACATGTTTTGCAGAATGCTCTCATTTCAAGAAACAGCAATCTGGAAAGCACTAATGTAGTTATGTGCTTGTTGATGCCACCATGACCTCCTCCTTGGATGGGTTACCAGTATGCAACTCACCTGCTCTGACCCCAGGGGAAATCCATGTCACCACTTTATGCACACTCCTTGTGAGCGTGGTGAAATACCTATCATGGCTTCCCTAGAGTTATCAGGACACAAGATGCGTAGGCATTTGCATGCTTTTTTGTAGCAAGGGTTTTGCAGAGTGCAATGTGTGGCTATGGCTGCTTCAGGACCATCCTTGCGACACACACCACCAGGGACACTTTCTACCTCACCTTTTTGGTGGCCCAGAGAGGAACCTGAGGCTTTCAAGATGTTAGTCATGCCCTGACTTACATCTTGCAGTGCCTTTCTGGGAAAGTAGAAGTTTTAAGGGTAAATTTCTCCTACTGGGGTTTTAATCAGTCTTTGAATTTCACAGCAAAAATAATCCTGTGCAGCCCTTGCTGCTCTTAAATCAAGGTTGCAGTTTGACCCCTCACTGTAACACAGGTAGATACCTCAATGCTCACTTCAGTGTTAAAGAGTGAGGCAGGTAAATAGATTCTCCATGTTTTTCTCTCTTAGACTGTGTAGTAAGAGAAAACACATTAAGGCTTCCAGAAATATTCTGGACCCTATACTGATCTCATGGTGAAAAGGGAAACTTCATTAAAACCTGGTTTTGGCCAGCAGGCTGACAACTCTTAAACTAGCGTTTGCCAGGCTGCTCAGTTTCCAGCAGCCCAGAGAGATGGGTTATATTAAGTATGTTTTCTTGCTTGTGGCACCTATGAGTGATACTTCACAGAGGGCTTAACTGAACCAAGCTGTCCAGAGCAGATACCGGAACTACTGCTACTAGTCACTAAAATTCGTGTTGTCCTAATCTAAGCTATTAAATTCAACTCTGTTTTGGATGAGCAAAGACGTGCTCTGAAATGGGCAGAAGTATCACTACTATTTAGAAACACACTGGCACACGCAAAAGAGCAGAAGAGGGTCTGTACTCTTGAGAGGTTGTTCTGCATCTTGCCAGAGCGGCCATGGGGCTGTGGATATCAGTAAGGGTACAGGTGTGTTGGGGATGAAGTGACTTCAGGTTGTAAGTGAGGTCTGACCCTTGCAAGCATGGTGGGATGGCATGTGGAAACTGGAGAGGGAAAGCCTCATAAAGCACCACAAGCAAATATGGTAAGTGCCAAGAGTGCTCTCGTGTGGTGTTTCCACACACAATGCTGATTTGAAGGAGACTGTTCAGTAGTGACCATTTTAGAATGCTGTTATTATATTTAGATAGTGTCAAGTGATAAAGAAAATAGAAGTTCTTAGGACATGGTCATGCAGCAGGGTGCATAAGTAGGGTCTGGTGGATGCAGTTTTTAGTTTTGAGGGTAGATGCTACAGTGTCCACCACTATGGTGTGGTTGCAAGTATTGCTTTGGGCAGCTGCAGTTTTGAAGTGTGGTAATAGAGAGGCTGATCTGCATGCATGTTCTCCACTTAGCCTTAGTGAGTTCAGAGAGAATTTCTGCTCAAAGAAGAGCTTGCAGAGCAAGGGCTGTGTGAGAAAATTTCTTCCTGACAGCTTGGCTGATGTCCTTCAGAGGAAGCCTGGCTGTGACAGTTCTGAAGGCACTGCATTCTCCGAGCAGAGGGTGGTAGCCCCATCCTGGGCTAAGCCGTGGATGGCCAGCTATGGAAAGAGGCGGCTCGAGGGATTGACGTGAGCACAACTCAGCCTTTAAAGAAGAGACTTCCTGCCTCAGTAGAAGTGTTGAAACATCTTGGTGTGTTTCCGTGCCTTCAAACAAGAGCCCCGTGTGCCTGACGTCACTTCCTCGGGCTGGCAGGCCGATAACAGGATGAACCTGCACTGCCTCTGAACCAGACGTTCCACTGTGTCACTGGTTATTGTGCTCTACGGTGGGGCAGAGACTTTGCTACCAACATTGTTTTTGTAGTTTATGCTTCATGCACACTTTCCCCCTGTCTAATCTTCAGCAGTTTGAAAGGAAATGGCATAGGAACTTGTGCGATGTGCTTACAGGCACACACAAGCAACGTGACTCATCAATAGACCAGGCTTTGGGAGCTGGTGCCTGTTACAGCATGAAGCCAGCCTGCTTCTTCACAGAGCTCCGAAAGGCAGCTGGCTATGTCAAAAGGGCAGAGAATAAAGACTGTAGTGTGAAATGGAGACACAATTAAGCAAAGATAAAAAAAAAAAAGCTATAAAATTTTTCATCTCTTTACTGAAAGTTCCCTCGGGTGGCGTTTGCAGAAACGAATAGTTCTGCAGCTTGTTGCTGTAAATAATGGCACACAGATTCTGCAGTTGTGCTAATTGATTTTTAAACATCTGAATGAGCAGTCATATAATATCTACCTTGGCATATACCAAGTTCATCATACGATATCTCTTTATCACTTGGTGGCACTGAGGAAATGTCATTGAAGTGGTATTTCTATGAATGTATTCCCTCTTAAACTTTCAAATGTTTCCATCTCAGATCTTGTACTAAACACTAGCCAGTGAGGAGGGAGTAAATAATTTATTGCAGTTCATTAATACAGTCTCAGGAGCCTTGGTATAGATTTCTTTATGTTTCAGAGCATTTTAGAGGGAACCTGGTTTAGTGCTGTCTGCATTTTGGAACTAGGAAAATTAAGGCACTTTCTAGAAAGGAGAGTACATTTTAGATGCCTCCATTTGGTTTCAGGGATATAACCTCAGAGGAGATGCTAAGCTTGGGCATTGACACCATTGTTTCTGCTTATCTAACGGGAGATACTGCAGTAAGCCCCAGGAGTTTGATTGTGTCGGATTGTGTGGCTGCACCTGTAGCTGTGGGTTGCTTTTACACCACTGGAAATCTGTACCGTTTCAACTCACCAATGGAACTTGGAAGAAATGGAGAAAAAATGTGTGCCAAACATTTGAAAACAAATATGATGCTCTAATTCGACACTGCTTTAAACATTAAGATTAGTCTGAAATGACCACAAGAGTCAGAAAAATGTAAATTATGACATTTCTGATTTCAGAGTAGTCGGGGTTTTTTTGCATATATGTTTGTATTATCTGATTTCTTTACATTTCTAGAGAAACAAAATTTCTACATCTATGAAGAAGGCAAAGTCATGAAAGCAAGTGCCCTTATTATGTTCTTAGTTACTATCTGTGCTGTCGTAGTTACCACAGCTGTATTCACATGTCATGGGATGGCAAGGTCAAGTATTAAATACATCTTATAGTGATGCCCAAGGTTATCACTGTTTGGTTATCACTCAAGGTCATCACCTGTTTGTCATTAATGATATAAAAATACCAAGTAAAATAAGCTTTCTAAGCATAAATAAGGATAACATTAATGCTAATAATTCACAGCATTGCAGAACTGATTGCACATTTTCAAGTATCCATTAAAAAAAAAAAAAAAAGATAACCTGTTTTCTACTTGCTTGAAAGGACAAGTGTCAGGCTTCTCTGTTTCTGGACAGCCTAGACAGTGCCTTAGTGTTGTTAGTGGTCCTCTGCCTTTGGTACTGAGACTCACTAGGGAAAACCCTTCAAAGTACTCAGAAATACTCTGTTGTGTGCTGTGATGAGGCTTGGCGTTAGCACAGAATAAAAAGAATAAGTCAAGAGCTAGGAGAAAATATTGCTCATGTATAGTTAGTTACCTGATATGATAAATGACAAGGTTTGAGATAGATTAGTCAACCAGTTCCAGTCATCACCTTGGTTTCTCCTTCTGACAATTTTCAGGGTGTTTCTGTGTTTATCTAAAATTATATTTTGTCCATGAGCAATATTTGGTTGAGGCTTTTATCCTCACAATTTTTTTTTCTCCTTTTCTCTCCCAGGGCACAGTTAATTTTCAGTTAGCATTCACTATGGAGGACATACCCTTCAAATAAGCCTATCTATCTTTTGTGCACTTCATAGCTTTTACTTCAGTTTTATCTTCCTTGATGGATATATTTTTCAGTATCTTGTCACTGGAACTGGAGAAAATTTACACTGACAAGAGCTGTAAAATTCCACTGGTAAGCAACTTAAACCTAGATGCTTTCCCTGGAGAGAGTGAAATGATGTAATTATACTGTATATTTGTGTACTCTTGTAATTTATCTCCTTTTATAGTTTTCTGAAATTCTCTCTTGTTCCCTTGAGATAACTTAATGTTACCAACAAAGGAGTATGTCCCAGGGGCATCTTCACGTGGAGTGTGACAATGATATGCAGCTGAATGCCGATTTCAGTGAGTTGACACCCAAGGAGTCGCCATAACCCTCACACTTTTGGTGTTTATTCCAGATTAATCTGTGTCAGTTCTACGTTGGTTAGTTGCCATCACAATGGAGGACAAGGAGGCAAGACATTCTGAATTTTCTGAAGATGTTCACAATGGTCTGAAAAAAGAAATGGAGATCTCTTTTACAGGAATGAAGTCCTCACAACATTTGGAAGGACAAGTGCAGAAAGTTTTCCTTGCACAGGTATTTTCTTTTTTAATTAACATATAATTCATTTGGGCAGTTTATTAAGGATATGTTGTAAGGCATGTCAGAAGCGGAATTATCTTCCTAGTTTCAAACTGGCTTGTTTATTCATGCTGGCCTGGGTCTCCAGATGGTATAAACTGACCATTTAATTTCAGTGGATCGATGCCAATTTCCAGCAGCTGAAAATCTTGTCCAGTAAGTCACTTTTGGTTCCATGACTTCAGTTCAGTACTAGTAAGATCTAAAGAGTCAGGCCCTGGGGTGATGACCAAAAATTCTTAACTTTACCAGATTGAACCATTCCTTTTCAATGATCATCAGAGAGTTGAATGAGCACGTGCATAATCTACTCTGAACGGACCCAATGCCTTTTTCCCCTATCTATGTTCCATTACTGATGGTGTTGTATCTACAAGTGTGCTTCTCTTCAGGAAGATCCAAATAAGGAGAAGTCAGCGTTACTAGTTTTATTATAATAGCAGAGCTTTGTATGGTGAGCCTGAGAGTACAGGCCTTGTGAACTATGCTCCCACTGATAGATAAATTGGAAGGTACTAATGGAGTTATGCCATTTATTCCATACGTGGATCTGGCCCATACAATGCATCTGTTTTAGGAACTCATCCAACCATCACAGCAATACTTTATCATATCAGCTATTCATGTATTTATTTTTAGATACTGGTTGTGTGGTAGAGATCTATTGTCAAGACAATGCCATTCAGACCACAAATGTCAGGCCCTTCTATGATAAAAGCAGGACCCAGCATAACACTGTTGTATCTGAAATGAAACTTTAGAAGAGCAGAAGAGACAAAAGACTCAACTACTATAGAGTAATCAATAAAATCACACTTAGACTTTTGAAACAATGTGTTTCCTCATTAAAACTTACTGCTGCTGAACATGTGGTGGGTGAACCTGGCTGGCAGCAGGAGCACGCATCCAGCTGCTCCCTCATTCCCCTCCAAGTGGGATGAGGGAAGAAAATAGGAAGAAAAGGAGAAAGAAAACTCGTTAGTCTAAATAAAGACACTGATTCAGGTACTGAGAAACAAAGCTGACAAACATTCAAACACTTAGGGAAAGCACTCTTCTTCTCCTCTTCCTAGTCTCCTGCCCTGGTTATTACCACAGGTTACACTCAGTCCCTTTGCTGAGGCAATGGGTGGCACAGGACATTAAGGTCAGGGTGCAGTGGTTTATTTATGCCACTTCTTGTCCCTTGCTCTTTTCTTCTGCTCCTCCTTCCATCTTACTCTTCCTGTGCTCTGGTGTGAATCCTCCATGGGCCACAGTCTTCTCAGGGAGTACCTGCTCTGGTGTGGGTCCTCCAGGGGCTGCAGTCCCTTTGGGGGAGTGTTGTGGAGTCAGTTAGAGCTGGCTGTGACTGGCATAGAGCAGCCCGTGACCTCGTCCCATAGAGGTCATCCCAGCAGCACCACCTCCTTCCTCCCTCCATGCTACCAAAATCTTGCCAAAGGTATCCAGTACAGTCTATAAGCTTTCTTCTTAGCTGAGCAAAACACCTGAGACATAGGTCATTGTGTGGTAGGAATACCACTACGTGCTTTACTTAGGCACTTCGTTGAAGGTCAGTTGTTGGGTATCTTAAAAGACAGGATATGGGAACACTTAGATCCTTGGTCTGACTCAATATGTTATGTTATTTTACTTAATGTCATATTACCCTACCTTATTTCATAGAATCATCATTTCAGTCTTCCACTGAAGATTAAGGGGAGTCCAGCATTTTTGAAGCACCATGCAAAGGAACACAGAGCTGTCTTTGGAAGTGGAGTGGCAGTAGCTTGTCTGGGACCACGGAAGTGGCAGTATTCAAACTGAGCAGCTCCAGGATAAGGCTATATCAAGACATAATTTTCATTCTTTAACATGAATGATGGAATGAAAAAAAGTATTAAAAAAAACTTTTGTCATCTTCATCTCCATGATCAAAAATTGCCACAATTTCAACAACATTAATCTGATCAGATATCAAGCTGCTGAATGAGTAGTTTTGATTTAATGAATTTCTTTCATCTCAGCTTATTTTCTACTCCTCTTCTAGCTTTAATAGCTTGCTGCTTAATATGAGAGCTGTTCCATTTCATTACCTTTCTCCTGTTTTTTTTCTTGAGGTGGAACTAATGCAATGCAAATTGTGATGCCTGTCTCTGATTTTTCTATTAGGCAACTTAGGATTCCATAAGCCTGTGTTATTGAGTGCAGAGGTAGAAATATATTTGAATTTATGATGAAATCCTGGAGTTTGCAGTATCTCAAGTTTGGGGATTATTTTTTTCAAACAAATAATGATATTCAATGATATTCAAGTTTTTGGTGGAGGACTTTTCTGCAAAGTATGTTACACACACATTTCAGTTCTATTTTTCCACCTGATGCAATTCCATAGCAGCTGCCATATAAAATTTCTGACATACAGCTAAGCATATGAGCTCAATGGGGCACTAAAGCTGCAACAGTGCAATGTGAGCAAATTTACAGACACTGTTGAACTGCTAGTTGGGTTGGCACACCCAAATGTAGGAAATGGTTGAGTTGTATCATGCCAGAAGAACTGGGAAGGTATGTATTAACACACATCGGCGCCTGGAGAGCTAGAGTTACCTTAGCAATCAGAACAGTTTCCTCTTTGAGTGTAGAGGAAATAATTTTTGGCTTAAGCTTTGCAACATGTGTGTATACTCTTTTGAGTATGTGGTCTGTGAAGGAGATACTGCAAATTGCTACTTTTGAAAACCGTGGATGTTATGCATCCCGACTAACACTTCTGCTTTATTCATTCCTCATTTTTGCTTTTTTTTTTTTTTTTTTTTTTTTTTCACAGCATAAAACTTGAAGAAATTTGCTGGGCTGTTGTATTCAATGCCTGAGTCAGTCATATCAAAGAGAATCCCTTTCACCTCTGTCTTAAAACCATTGAGTTTCTTTACCCCAGTATTTTGAAAGAGGAGATGTTCTGCACCCTTATTTTCCTGATGGTTAGAGACTTTATTCCCAAGTGACATTTTCAATATACGCATAGCCAGTCTCTTTACATTTTTAAATCAGTTGTTCTTTTCCTGTAGTAACTTTAAGATGTTTTCCCTTGAAAAGTTTGCTTAACTTTTTGTGGAAAGCAGTACTACCTCTTCTCTGCTTGCTCTAATACTAAGCAAGCCAGACTCTTCTCTTTGCCCAGTCTACAATGGTGATGGTCTTCCTGACAGTAATGGAAGTGATTAGTGTAGTTCTATAATCACATCTGGATTACCTATCGTGTCTCTGCTTCCTCCCAAATGAAGAGCCATTTGACCTTTTTTTTTTTTTTGCTGGCCTAGATCAGCTCAAAACTTGGCAATTCCTATCCTTTCCCTGCACTCCTTGTCTGCTGAGACACAGCTTGCTTTGCTGATTGATCCTTTTTCTTCCTAGCCTTCTCCTTAAATGTTGCAGAGTAATATATTAACCCATCTAGGTGTCTAAATCTCTCCTAAAAGCTTATTTCCTTTCTTGGAAAATGGGTATCTTTGCCTGGATTAAACCTCAAACCTCCTTTACTAGACTGTTTCCCTTGCCCCTACACAGAGAAGCCTGATAGAACCAGCTTGCTGAAATGGATAGGAGTTAAAATTTTGTTGGTCAGGAAAGGGAGAGTCTAAGGAGATTTGGAAATCCAGAAGAAACAAAACATGTGTAGAATACAGGAATTTGCAACGCAACAAAAAGTGTTATTCCGGTTACTATTTCCAGGAAGTAAATTTTTGTCTTAGTGGCAAGGCCAATAGGAAATCCTATAGAAGTGTTAGACCATGAACATATTTGGTAACTATGCCTGAAAGGAAACCCCCAAGGAAAACTTGGATTGTGAATACCCTGTGAAATTGAAGAGAACCTCAAATAACCCTCATGATTCAGGAAATATCAGAGGATACAGATGTTGCATTAATGAATTGGTCAAGTGCCTGGAAGGACGATGAGCCTGATTCTTGAATGGGACAATCCACTTCATTAGAAGAGAAATAATTATGTGGAAATCTCTTAAGAAAACATATCTATTCTCATGTTGAGGTCAGGAAATATATATATATCTTAATTTAAAGGATCCCACTCTTGTATGCAATGACATAACCAAGTTCTAGAGAATCTGACAGCAATTCTTTAAGAGGAACTGAAATGGTAAAACTCATAATCTTAAAACAGTATCATAGTGTGATTCTTTTCTCACAAGAACATGTGGAGGGGTTTTTGTTAGGGTAAATGAATGGATAGCTTAAGAAAGCTGAATTTATTTCATCCTGGAGTTGTGATAGAGGTTGTTACATGATTTTTTGTCATGAGAATGAAAAGAATGTGGACCATATGAAATGCAAAGGTGTGTAAGCAGGTAAAGAGGGAGAGGAAAGGTATCAGTGGACTATTTTCCTGTTTGAATTGACTGTTTCTCTAGTCTTATTTCAACACTTAAGAGGCAATCCAGATGCAACCGTTGGCTCAGAAAGTCCTTGTACTGACTGATGTGGAACGGATTTCTATTCTGAAGCTGTTTGTTTACTCTTTCTCTTAGTGTCCATCTCTGGCTATTCTCAGAAGATACTTGCCAAATCAACTCTTTGTCTGGCCAAGTACAGCTGTTCTAATACTGCATTCTCAAAAGTATGTGAGGATACATGTCTGCGGACTTGGTCTATGTGATAAGATATAGTGCCTCTTAGAAGGAGGATCTTCAGTATCTGCAGAAATTGCTCCAGCTGAGACATGAGGTGGGGTGTTTATGGGTCCCAAACATCAGGATAAGGTTTTGGGAGTGCAGCTAGCAAGGTGGCAATGTGGAAGCTGTTCTACAGAATCCAAGCCCAAGACTCAGGCAGCTTTTAAGGAACAGTGGGGTAAAATACTAGCGAAACAGACTAAGGAGAGCTGGAGAGATGCATGTGACATCTTCCAAGCTATAAAGGAACATGCAGTGCTTTGTGATCCAGATTTTTCTGCTGAAGTTACGGGCCAAGTTGGTGGTTTCTCTTGAGAGCACTTTTAATGCAAGTACAATGTACTGTGGCAATGGGTGTAGGAAGCTACGCCCAAGAGAGCACTTTTGTGCAGGAGTGATTAGTTTGACAAGCTCTGACTCATGATGAAACCACTGGGAGTACTTGGAGAAGTAACAGGTTGCTAACACGAGCAAAGACTTTGAAATTTGCATTTACTGCCCCATAACTCAGTACTTATCTGGGATAATTTGAGTCATTGGTGGTTTTACCACTCATGAATAATGTGACCTCCCCAAACTCGTGGTGAGAAATTCTTGCCACTTGATTATTGTGTCAATAATTTGTAATTCAGATATCACATATTTATATACAGTTAATCTAATTTAATGTGTGTTTAGGACATCTATTTAAAATAAATTGTTACTGAGGCATCCTGAGCTACAAAAAATGAGCTAGAATTTTTGTTAACTTTCCACATATTCCATGATTTTAATGCTTTTTGAAAATCTGTGCAGGATTTCTGATCCATATTGATGGAGAAACATGCTGGCAAAGTAGGTCAAAAAGCTCTGCTGAAATTTTGTCCAGGCAAAACACATAACTCATCTTCAATTCTAACAAACTTCACAATGTGTTTTTAAACACATTCTAGAGTTCCAGATGAACCACAGAGGTGTCAGAGATGCTGCATACCTGACATGGAAGTCAGATACCAGACACCTAACACCACCAGTGCTCTGAATCTCCAGCCCAAGTATCTTGTTGATGTTTCCCTGAGTTTAGAATAAAGCTAGTTTTCAAAATCTGGCTCTGGAATGAAAATGATCCTATCTGATGCTTGGTGTTGAAAGAATACAATCAAGCCTGCCAATTTATACTACAGTGAAAAAATAGAGATTATTTGGGGTTCAAAACAGTGGAGATAAAACTATGGTTCATATGTTGATGTTTCCATGACTTTTGACCCGAACACCCGGTGACACCTCAAAAGAAATGCCAGGGCAAAATTACAGCCCTAATTAAACGCTGCTGTTTTACTTTCAGAGAAAACATTTTAAATTTTTTTTTTTTTTTAAATTTCCAAAAAACAGAGAAGAGAAATTGCTGCATACAGGTTATGATTTTAATCATATAGGGCACATATATTTGTACCAAAATATGAGCAAGTGACCTATGTAATATAAGAAGCATGTTATCGGATACTCTACTCGCTGGAGATACTGCAAGAGTATTACAGTGCTCTTTCTTTGGCAAGTATATGAAGTGGAGGTATATGTTGCTGTACAGAGATTTCAGACCCAAATCTTTAAAGCTATAGAGACACCTGGCTCCCCTGAAAATAACCCTTGGCCTCAGAAAGAAAGAATCCTTGGCTCCTATTGAGACACTTGAATACCTCTGAGGATTTGCACCCAAGCGATCTATCCAAAGTCACGAAGGAAAGCAGAGGCAAAGCAGGGGCATGCTTGGTCACTGTTTTGGGCTCTAAGCAGTACTCACCCTCCTGTTCCATAGGCATTCACCCACTTGTTCAATAAAAAGACCACCTTTACTCTTAGGAGTTCAGTCCCAATGTCATGAAGGATTTGACAAGTAAGTTGTTTGATGAGAACAAACAACACAAAAATACCAGAAATAAGCAAAAAAACAGAGCATAAGGGTAAATATCAATTAATTTGTAGGGTCAGGAATCTTTGCCATAAATCATGGGCCATTACAGTTTATCCATCTACTTTATTTTGAACCTGTTAATTTCTACTGTAACCACACAGAAAGATATTCAGGAAAGAGAGAAACAATCACTGCTTTTGCTAGTTTGCAGGCATTCATTCTGCCTTTTTCTGCTTAAGAGTTCTCAATCTAGTATTATCTTCTTGTGAATGTGCTTACACACCAATTAAATCACCTCTCAAGGTTTTTTTGAGAAGCTAAACAGATTGAGGTTGTTAAGACTCGTACAGTAAGGTGCTTTCTCCAACCCTTGAATAATTCTTATAGCTCTTTTCTATTCCAGGGATTACTTTCCTGAGGAGCACCCTTCATCTCTTTACTTCTAATTGTTGTCCTATCCTCTCCTCCTCTTCCTTCCAGGTTTTCTTGCTGCATCTCTAGTCTGCAGACAGTTTCTGCAGCAATGCTTGCATGCTTTGACTTTGAGGTCCTTCCCAACCTTACTACTGTCCATGTTATGGTCCCCAATTCTGCCAGTCCAGCCTACAATTCTTGCTACATTCATCATGGGAGAGTTTTGACTACCTAGAGCTTAGTGATGGTGATGATAGGGCTGAGTGTTTATGGGCAAGAATCAGGGTGAAGGCCAGCACGGCAGATAACATGGTGGGAGTCTGTTACAGAACACCCAATCAGGATGAAGAGGCAGATGAAATATTCTATAAGCAGCTGGGAGAAGCCTCACAATTGCTATTGTGGAGGACTTCAACTTACCAGATGTCTGCTGAGAGGAAACAGTCTAGGAGGTTCCTGGAGTGTGTGGAAGACAACTTCCTGACACAGCTGGTGAGTGAGCCAGTGAGGGAAGGTGCCCTGCTGGACCTGTTGTTTGCAGATAGAGGACTTGTGGGTGATGTGATGGGTGGAGGCCGTCTTGGGCACAGCAATCATGAAATGATAAGAGTTTTTGATTCTCAGAGAAGTAAGGAGAGGGGTCAGCCGAACTGCTACTTTGGACTTCCAGAGGGCAGGCTTTGTCCTGTTTAGGAGCCTGGTTGACAGGGTACCTTGGGAGGCAGTCCTGAAGGGCAAAGGAATCCTGGAAGGCTGGACATTCTTCAAGAAGAAAATCTTAAAGGTGCAGGAGCAGGCTGTCCCCATGAGCCGAAAGACGAACCAGCGGGGAAGAAGACCAGCCTGGCTGAACAGAGGGATTTGAAATGCAGGGTAAAAAGGAGAGTTTATGACTATTGGAAGAAGGGGAAGGCAACTCAGGAGGACTGCAAGCATGTCATGAGGTTGTACAGGGAGAAAATTAGAAGGTTCAAAACCCAACTAGAACTTAATCTGTCAACAGTTGTAAAAGACAATAAAAAATGTTTCTATAAATACATTAGTAACAAAAGGAGAGCCAAGGAGAATCCACATCCTTTATTGGGTGTGTTGGGAAACACAGTGACAAAGGACGAGGAAAAGGCTGAGATACTTAGTGTCTTCTTTGCCTCAGTCTTTAATAGTAAGACCAATTGTTCTCTGGGTACCCAGCCCTCTGAGCTGGAAGATGGAGATGGGGTCAGAATGAAGCCCTCATAATCCAAGGGGAGATGGTTAGCAACTTGCTACACCACTTAGGCACACACAAGTCTATGGGGCTGGATGGGATCCACCCATGGCGGAAGTGCTCACCAAGCCACTTTCATTCATTTATCAGCAATCCTGGCTAATCAGGGAGGTCCCTGGAAATTAACAAATGTGATGACCATCTACAAAAAAGGTTGGAAGGAGGATCCAGGGAACTACAGGCCTGTCAGTCTGACCGAGGTGCTGGGAAAGGTTATGGAGCAGATCATCCTGAGTGGCATGGACAGAACAACCAGGTGATAAGGCCCAGACAGCATAGGTTTATGAAAGGCAGGTCCTGCTTTTCATACTGCCTGCCAACCAGATCTCCTTCTATGCCATGGTGACCCACTTAATGGATGAGGGAAAGGCTGTGGATGTTGTTTATGAACCAGCAGTGTGCACAGGTGGCCAAGAAGGCCAACAGTATCCTGGCTTGTATCAGAAATAGTGTGGCCAGCAGGAGTAGGGAAGTGATCACCCTGCTATACTCAGCACTGGTGAGGCCGCACCTCAAATACTGCATTCAGTTTTGGGCCTCTCACTACAAGAAATCCATTGAGGTGCTGTAAAGGGTCTAGAGCACAAGACTTCTGAGGAGAGGTTGAGGGAACTGGGGTTGTTTAGTCAGGAGAAAAGGAAGCTGAGGGGAGACCTTATCACTCTCTCCAACTAGCTGAATGGAGGTTGTAGTGAGGTGGGTGTCAGTCTCTTCTCCCAAGTAACAAGTGATGGGACAAGAGGAAATGGCCTTAAGTTGTGCCAGGGTAGGTTTGGATTGGATATTAGGAAAAATTTCTTCACCAAAAGTGTTGTCAAGTATTGGAACAGGAACTTACCCATGGAAGTGGTGGCGTCATCATCCCTAGAGGTATTTAAAAGACATGTAGATGTGGTGCTTAGGGACATTGTTTAGTGGTAGACTTGGCAGTGTGAGGTTAATGGTTGGAGCTGATGATCTTAAAGGTCTTTCTGAACCTAACTGATTCTATTATTCTATGATTCTATTCTATAATTTTGTTCTTGACCGTACTAGAGTTTCTTAAAAATGAGCCAGATGGATTCTCCTGATGGTTCTGTCTGCATCATTATCTGCCCATTCTCCCATCAGTATCATCTACAATTTTTGACAGCAGTAGTTCTGTATTAGATCTTAGGTCATTGTCAAAATGTTCTGTAACATTTTGTCTGTCATCTACCCCTGTGGGAACCTTTATTCGATGATCAGCACTCATCTCCATTCATGATTTCTTGAGATTTTCCCTCCACTAACCTTTTACCCATTTATTGTCTCTCTATTCATATTACCGTAGAATAATTTAGCTTGGAAGAGACCTCTGGAGCTCATCTGATCTAACCTCCACTCAAAACAAGGCCAGCTTTAAAATCAGAGCCAGCTATTGTGTAGTGCTGCTCTTTAATGAGCATGTTGTGCTAAGTCAAACACATTATGTTATGTCCTATATACTGAATTACCTTCATCAACCAAACAATGCTTCAGTGAGGATATGAATCCTAAAGTTCCTTCCATACCTATTTTTCTGTGTTTCTAATGACCTGAAAGGTGTTTGACAAAGCCTATTTTCCAGCATCTACTGGACTGATATTTATTGTATTTCCCATTAACTGAATTTCACTGCAACAAGTAAACAGGAAACTATTTGGTGGGAAAATTTACACTCATTTAGAAACAAAGGAGTTTTTGCTTTGCATCACCCTATGTCTGGTTTTCTTTTTTTTTTTTTTCCCCCCTGATATTTGTGATTTTTCTATTCTTTTTTCAGTATTTCCTTCCCCTAATAACTCTTAATTTTCTTACCCTTTTTATTTTGTCTGTGATTTCTTTGGAGACAGAGAGCTGACATGAGCTGACTTCTGTTCACAATGCATAGTCTATACTATGCATTAGCTCTACAGCTGTAGGTGTTTAACCTCTATCCATATAATACATACTGATGTATACTTCACTTTCTGTTTTTGAGAAGTGACACTTAGTTTTGGGTGGAAGGCCATGCACAATCATTTTCATGATCAGAGTCCATAGAAAGTCATGAAGTGAGAAGTGATGATGAAAAGGTTTGCTCCATGCACCTGGATGTATTAATTTTGCACTGCATCCTATAAACACCATTTTCAGACTCGAAGTTTTTCTTAAATACAAGTAAACTGAACATGTATTTAATAGACCAGGACACAACTTCTATTGTGTCTCACAGTGAGAGAGAGATTCCAGAAGGCCGGAAATCTGTGGGGGCCCTGCAGAGTCATGCCTGTGTAACAACTGAAGACATGGTCCTTGCTCTAGAAACAGGCTGTACTGTCCAACTTAGAATAAGCTACAATGAGCGAGGTACCACAAAGTGGAAGAGAAAATATCAGAGAGGTAAGAGGGACCAGTAATTACATCGGTTAACTGTTTGAGTAAACTACAGAGGACTAAGGCCCATCCTCTGGCCAGAGCAAGTGGCACAGCATGGCTCACTTCTCCTCAGCTCTCTTCTTTCCAGCTGGGAACAGGTTGGTCTTGTCCATACTGCCTCAGCACTGAACCTGTCTTCTAGTCCTGCATTTCTGTCTTATTAAACTATTAGTTAAGCAGCATTATGTTTCCCCTTAGTGGTTGACCCAAACACTAGGTTACCCTGATGGTTACCCTCAGCTTTTGGTGCTGGAAACACGACCTGGTAGCCCTCCTTCCAATCCCACATCAATTAGTGACAGATTTGTCATCCAGCTGACGTGTGAACTTCTGTGGCCATCTGATTCTTCAGGAATCTTGTCTCAGGAGAATGTCCTTTATGTAATGTGTATAAAGGACTTATTATTACCTATGAATGTATTAAGCAGATTAATTTATACAAGTGCACATAGAACACATCCTATACAAGGTGTATTTTGCTCTGTCCAGTTCTATTTCTCATTTGCAATAAAGTACATAACACACAAGGAAACAGAATTGTGTGGTTTGAATTAATCCTTTCAATGCACCTTTTTCTAAAAGGCCTCTTCCTTTTGCTGTCCTTTCCATCTTCTTTCATTCCAGATGATCAATGAGGAAAAAAAAAATTACCTAACTGTAGTTCTCTTCAGTAATAGTCTTCAATTATGTTGAAAGAACTCAAAGAATGGAGGTAGATGAGTTTGGAGCAGAGAGGCTGAGAAGGTGACAAGCTGGAGTTGTTCTTTGATGAAAGTTGTTGGTGACCATTGCAATTCCAACTTTCTTTCCAATCATTGTTGCAAATTTTGTTCTTTTTTAAGTGCTAGAACTGGACTGTGCTATTTTCTTGATTCACATAACATGAGAAAGGTTGAGTAGATTCTCATCAGCTGCCTCTTTTGGCATTAAGGCAACTTGTTTAACATCCACATCCCATAGCTTTCCAGCAGTGTTGGTACAGAGTATTCTGGCTCCAGCTTGTGTCTTTAACTTCGCAACAAGGTCCAAGATGTTCTTACAACCTTTTGAATATCTGTGGTAAAGCCAAAAGCTTGTCATCATGGTACACCATGAAAGCAGCTGTTAGATTCTGTGCCTGGTAACGATCAGAAAAAAAATAATAATTAGGCAGCTAAAGTGGAAAATGCTTGTTGCTCAGAAGTGGTAGACTTTCTCCTTGTAGTTGTAGAGCAGAATTCCTATTAGCACAGCAGGGTGCGTTTATTACCTCTGAAAGCAAGAGCAGGCAAGTTTAGACTTGAATTTCTTTCATTTTACATAGGCCAGAGGCACAGTATTACTGGAAGCTTTTTTAATGCTAGGTGTGTCACAAGGATGGGAGGTATGAGAAAGGGTGTGTTTTGGAAGACTGTAGCTGAGTTGGGTAAGGGCCACCGGCCAGCTTCCTTTTCACACCAGAAGTGCAGCTGGCTTGTCATGCAGACCTATGGCCAGCTCCAGATTCAAGTTGCTAATAATATGTTATTTTTCTCCTTCAGGCCCCTTTACAGCTTTAATTAAACGGTACTTGCACTTGCAAAGTTTCGCTTCCTGGCATGTGCAGTGTTGTCTGTTCAAATTCTCTTATGCAAGTAGAAAAATTGCAAGTCTGCCTTACTACACTTATTAAGGCATGGGCCCAAAGCCCATCTCAGGTAAGTACTGGGAGTTAGTGCCCCCACAGAAGCCATCAACGCAGAGATGGATTTACCAACAGAGAAAGATGGGGAGGAAGAAAGAGTGGGAAAAGTGTGGGCCAATAGTTTCTCTATTGGCACTGGTTCACAAGAGACAGGAGTAATGGACCATCTACTACAATACCCTTCGGTCTCCATGCAATCACATTCTACCCTAAAGAGCTACTAAAAGCTTCACCTCTGTCAAAATAACTCTGTCACTTACAGGAACAATGCTGAATTCCATTTACATGACAAAGCCTTTAAAAATTAATTTGGGCGGAGTAAGATGACCAAATCATTTACCTTTGGATGTATACAGAACATCATTAGATTGTAATGAATTTCAGGACCTGGCAACCAGAGTGTATTTGAGGTGAGTGACCTAGAAACAAACTCTATATTTCATTACTGTGAGCCATCCAGTATGATTTACTTAGAGGGACAATTTGTGGCCCACCCTACTTTCTGAAACTGCCAAAATCTAATATTTTTTGACACTGACCTGTGAAGTGTATAACTGATACTTTAAATGAGGAACATGACAAAAATAGTAGAGAAAGCTTTTAATTATATAGGATTATTCTTAACATGTACTAAATTTTCCATAACCTCAGACTTAGGACTCAGCATTTCTGATTTCAGTAATTTGCAGTCAGATAATACTATGTCTGTGGGCAGGAGGGATAAATTTAGATCTGAAATGAATGACATACATTGTAATGAGGAGCAGGCAAGGTAAGGAATCATCAGCAGTGAGCTATTTAGGTGGAGATGAACTGGAGGGCAATCCAGGAAAGATGAGGCAAAACACTGCATTTGAGGATAGATATTCCAGTCACTTTAGGAAATGACAAAAAGTCGTTCTTTTCCAGATAATGTGAAATGGCTGGTAAGCCATTTTCAAAATATTATTATGTGAGTTGCAAGGAAAAGGAAGAGCTAAACTTGTGAGATTAAGGAACCTGGCAGCTCCGTGTTGAAGGAAGATAGCAGCAAAGCAAGATATTTACTTTGCAGAGCTGCAAGAACAGTTTAACAGAAGGACTATACAAATATGCTCCCAGATAGGATGAATTGTTTAAAAGTTTTGTTAGGTTTTCTCTGGGCTCAGTAACAAAAAGGACTATTGTGAATCAAATGGTTGGTGCTCCTAAGAAAGCGACAAGTCAGTCTGATTCATGAGATACCTCTCATGTTTTTGACTGCTGGATAAAGTGACCAGTCTGTTGTAGGAGCCAGGAAGAGGAAATCTTAGATTTTAGTAATTTTTAGAGATAGATTTCAGGTTAAATTATTTTTCCTACCTGTGTAGTATAATACTACCTAGTATAATACCCATTTGTCTCAATATTCAATACTCATAAATTTCTGTTCTTTTAGCTTTAGTGTTAAGGGCATATTGCATGTACCATACTGGGTGACATTTTTAATCTGGTCAAAAATCTACATTGTCCCCTACTAGGTGAATTTTCAAATAGTATAGAGGCAATCATTATTAATAAATCTGAGCTAAAAGGTCATGCTGGAAATGTTATTGTTCAGAGAAGTAATAATTTGACAACTTCTCGATCTGTAATGACTGTTGTCTCAGTTGAGTAACAAACTTGAAAACTGAGCAGCCAACCTCGCCCCTCCTTCTACGCCACGTAGTGTCATTTGCTGACTTTCAGTATTGACACAGAAAGTGAAGAACCACCTATCAATTACAAAAAGGTTTTCCTTCTGAGTGCTCATGCAAGAAGCACTCCAGGTGACTTTTAGATGAGTCACCAGTTATCACTACCTGAGTCACACATCCCACTGTGTTGGTGAGGCTATGAACTTCTTTATTTTCTGATAGGCTGATTTGCTACAACAAGGAATCACCCAGAGTTTTAACAAATCCACGTGAGGAAAGAATGTGGCAGAAGGTCTGAGAAACAAAGTCCATCAGGGATGGTCTCAAGAGTTTCGACAGGAAGAGTAAGTGCTGATCCAAGTCAACATCTCATGTGACAGTTTGTTTTAAGCTGTTGTTGTGGACAACCAGTGATAAAATAAGCAGGTCCCCATGTAGATAATTCCATAAAGGGACAGTTGCAACAGCATTCACCCTTGGGTGACTCTTCTGTAATGGAGACATAGGCATATCTGTAGCTGTTGTAATCTCTAAAATGAAAGTCAACAAAGCAACCCAGAAGGGTGGGACTACAGGAATGGACAGGATTCATTTCTTACTAAAGACTTTTTTCAAGCCCTCTCTATCTCCCTGATTAAAAAACCAAACTAGTACATTTTTGTGAAATGTGAAAATTAAGTTTACATACTTTCTACTGTCTAAGAATGGGAGCTTTTACTCCTGAGAGTTGGCACCAAAGCTTTTCCTGTTATTGACTGATTTATTTGTAACTTACTTGAAATGTGAAAAACCACAACAACCAGCATTCATCAGTACCTTTGGATCAACACAAAAGTTACATTAATAGATAAAAACCAGAAATGCTTCCCTCCTCAATGGTAGGCACTGCTGGCCTGCCTTGGCAGGTATTGATTTCTTCCTGGGATGCTGTGGTGCTGGCTGCTTAAAGACAGAGACCTGGAGGTGAATTTGCACTTTGTTGGGGTTGACTTGCCATTTACTTGCAAGGCTCAGCACTACTGTGCCTGCGTGGCTGTGGTGGTGGCAGTGAGGAGCCTGATACAGGAACAAGTCTGACAACACCTGATGCAGAGCTTCTTACAGCTAAACAAAACAAAGCCAAGCTTTATTATCAAAAAAGGAGGTTGTGCTCCCTCTGTTTATGCTGGGTGTGCAGGGGTCTTTAGGACAGAAAGTGTGGGCCACAAGAGGACTTCAGAGATGTAGAAGTGATGCAGGGACAACAGGCATTAGCCCAACAGCAGAGGCAGGGAAGCAGTCTTCAAAACTAGCCTACACTGCTCAGGTTCTTGCCCTGTGCCATAGATATACATCAAAGTGAAGGGAAAGCTTGCTGAATAGTCTGTGGAGACCAAGAAATACACAGAATGGTGCATTAGTCAGGGAGGTGAAGCAGACATATTAAGTGTTTGTTAGAAATATTGAAAGAATAGCAGGCTTCACTGTGCAGACTGTTCTCCTGCTCACTTTTGGGCTGTCACCTGCCAACTTTCAAAAATTCCTGTCTGGACTAGGAAATGGTCTTGCTATAAATGTCAGCAAGAGCAACATTGTTCCACACATGAACTCCATCTACAAAAATGTGCTGCAGAGGATCTAGAGCTGGAAACTCTTGGTTTACATCAATTTGCACTGTATTCACTGCCTAAAAATGGGGAAAAAACCACAAATTGCAGTGAATATCATGAGCAATGGGTGAAAAGCCTCCTTCACCTGCAGTGGTTGGCTGGGAGGGGAAGCAAGATATTCCATTAAGATGTAGCCAGGTTTTTTTGGCGATGGGGGGGAGGGGGGAAGGGAGGGAGGTGTGATAATGCTGTTTGTCTGTTTTACTAAACCAAATATTTATAATTTATCTCCTACTTACCAGCCATATTTTGTGGCTCCACAGAGATTCCCACAGCCACAGGATATGCCATCTTTCAACTAAACTAAGCCTTCCACCACTGAGGTTCCAACTTTTTCTCCAAACTTTAAGAAAGCAACAAGATGTGTAGGTTTGTTTGTGTCTGTTTGCAACTATTTTGATGGTTTCTAAGTGGTAATAATTTGAAATATTACTGCTTTTCTCCATATAATTTCCCTGTAATATAACAGCTAAATGTATCCTTTCTCACCAATGTATAGGGAAGGCTGCTGCTGCAAAAGATGTCAGCTCATGTGAGAGTTCTGGGATGATTTTCCTGCCTCACAGAGCATTTTACATGCAGCCTATGTTTCATCAACTTTATGAGAGGCCAGGTGTGTAGGGAGAGGTAATAGCATGTACTAACTGATTGATGTGCAAGGGAAAATAACACATTTCTAGGCACACACATCCTTGAATTTCAATGTAACTAATGAGTACTAGATGCAATACCAAAATAAATGAGTGACCAACCACTGAAGGTTGGAAGCAAGGAATTTTAAACTTGACTATTTTTTGTCTTTATTCTGGTAATTACCATGTAGGGGATATACTTAATGCATAGAGCCAAAAGTTTATTACTATTAATTTTAGAGCAAACAGAGACAGGAAAGACCAATGTGCTCAACTGCTAAAAATACACTTCTATTGAGGGACATGACATCTGTGGATTTACAACCCTCAAATTATTTATGAATAATGATTAGCTGCCCTCAAATAATTAATTTGCTTCAGCAGTGACTGGTTATCCTTAAAGGCACCAATTGGTGTTGACTTTCAGACCAGAAAAGCTAATCTAAAAACACCTGTAAACCCAGGTGAGCCTGCTTTCCTCATTGGGAATAGCTGGCTAGCTTCTCTAGAACATAAGACTAGAACTGCAGCAAAGCAAGGCTATTTTAAAATAACCTTTGCAAACCTGCAAACACTTATCTTTGTGTCAGAGGAAACCTCCCAAATTAAATTTTGTTAGAGTTGTAGAGCTTTTTGTCTGACAAAGTGTCCACAAGTTTATTTTGCCTACATCCATTGCTCTGAGGGGTATCATCTTTTAAACAGAATACCACTGTTCATAGATATGAGATATAGATATATAGATATGAGACAGAGCTAAAAGCTAGGATGGACTACTTCAGTCATCTGGTCTGACATCCATAATCTGGGGCATGTGATTTCACTGATGACTCCTGCACTACCTTCAGATTTTGCTGTTGAGTAAAAGCACATCTCTTAGTCTGGGGTTTTCACATGAGAGAGAACACACCATGCCCTCCCTTCATTAAGATTCTTCCAAACCCTCATATCTCCTCAAAGTGGTATGTATTATCAGATCAACTGCAGATTCCTTTTGGTTAAATTAAATGCATGAGAAGAAAGTGTAGTTACTTGGGATGAGATGTATCTTCTGCTACCTAAACATGAGAAGCATCTAGTCTAAGGTAGTTTTCTACAGTCTTCTGCAGTCAATGAAGAAAGATGATTCATTCAGAAGATTATTCATCCAACTTGTTTTAGACACTTCTCTTGGAATGAGATGAATCATTCTCTGGAGTCACCTATCTGCCTCCATGGAATGCATTTCTATTTTGGACTAGGTACCTGGGTTTTTGCTGTCTGAAATTAGGTGAGATGACTCTCACCATCTCTGTTATGCAGAGTTCTTGGGTGATTCTTTCTCTAGTTTCATAATATTTTTTGAAATATGTGTACGAAAACTGAATAGAATTTGTAATTGTCTCTCTAGCACTAGAAAAAACCCTCCTATTATCGCTTCCCTACTTCTGCATAGCCTTCCCCAGCTTATATATCCAAAGATAAAGGTAAATCTCAGGCACCACATTAAGCTAAAAGCTCATGTTCAATTAAATATTGGCCGAGATTCCTGGGTCCATGTTCCAGCCATTAGCCTCACGGAATGCTGATGTGTTATATATTCTCCATTTCTATTGAGGTTATAGCATACAAAAATAGAAAAGGCTGCATTTTCAGAGGAGAAAAAGAGAGAGAGAGAAGGAAGCAGAGTGTGATCATTCCACAAAAAGACTATGATTTACCTACACCTTCTGTATAAAAGACACTGTACATTTTATCCATTTCTCTGTCTAATACAAAACCTGCCACACTCAACCACAACTTAGAATATGCTTTAGAAATACATGATGCAATAATTCCTACCACTCTTTGAAACAGGAAATATGTGAGGAACAGAAGTTCCTTGTTCTTACTTTCAAGGATTAAATGACTGGTCTAGTGATTGGACCCAAATTGGAACTAGAGCTCATCTGCACAGTTTTTTTTTTCTTAAAAAAAAGCTACCTTTGCCTTTGGTGAAAACTTGAGATTTTTTGTCCCAGTTGTAATCAAGTGCAAAATAGCAGAGGTATAAGTGCACAAGCAGATTCAGAGGGTAGAGAATTTGAAGAAAAGATTAAGTAAAAAGCAGACCTCCTTTTGTTTAACTAAGAGGAGACTATCAGAAAATCATTAAAGCCCATTGGATCTGAGCAAATTTAATGCCTGGCTTTACATGTTCACCTGCCATTTATGCCCCTTGAAATAATTTCTACTTCCTGGTTGGGTAAAATGAGCATGAGAACCTGGCTTTACATGTTCACCTTCCATTTATGCCCCTTGAAATAATTTCTACTTCCTGGTTGGGTAAGATGAGCATGAGAAGGAATACTGAATAGTAATTCCTCTAATCTGGAGACTAATTCCCTTGCTTATTGTTAATACTGATATTCAGCTAGTCCCAAAACACACTATGTGAAACTAAAACCTGACTTCAGTTCTAATTTGAAAGCACATCTGAATATTCTTTGCAGTAACTTAACGTCATATAAGAAATCTGTGAGGCTGGCACATCCATTTTCATCTTGAAGACAATGTTGTCTAAAACTTAATCACTTAGAGACAAAGAGCACTCATTCTGGCCTGTTATTCTTGCCTGTTCATGAATGTTTTTTCACAGATAAATGGTTCCTGTTGTCAAGTCCTAATCACCAGAGTGATAGAAAATAAAAAAAATCTGTGCATTTATTGCAAGTGTCTGAGGTGGGAAGGTGAATTAAGAAAGACAGGGCTACTTGCCTTCAGGAAGTCAAAATTTCAGCCTGATCTCTTTCCTGTATTCCTCAAAGGAAGGAGTTTGCATGTTTGCAGCTGCTCAGTTCACCGTCAGCCTTCTAGCCCTTCAGTGTACTCAAATGTGAGCACAGTCCTCAGACATTTATGGTATCAGGGAAATTGATGGGAGAAAGGAAGCTAGTGGAGCTGGAAATTGAATGACAAGGCTTTCCCTGCCAAAAATCTTCAAGGGGAGACCTTTGCTAGAATTGAGGTCCTGCTATCTGACCCTTCTGAGCCATGAAATTAGCTTTAGCATGCGTACTTTTGCTTCTGATTTTTTTAACTGCTAGCCCCAGGAAGAACAGAGCCAGTATTTTAGATCGAGAACACTGGGCTCTTTCTTCCACATCTGTTTTTGCTACTGTCAGATGTCAGCCCTTGCAGCTGAAGTCACCTGGTTAATCATTCCTGCCTGGCCAAATGCTCCCAGCTCCACTCAACTTGTTGGGGTGCCGGACATACTGCAGAAAAATCAATCGATTGAAATGCCTGTGATGCATATTAGAGAAGTGACCAAGGCAAAAGCTGCTATTTCTAAAGGTTCATTGCTATATTTAATTTTTCAATGAGTTGTTTCCCCTGGGTTAGCATTCTCAAGTGCCATACCCATATCCTGTGGTTTGGTTTTGTGCTGTTGGCACAGGATAGGCCACTGAGGTTTATGGATCAGCATCTACAGCCTGACTCCGAGGTGCTGGCCAGGCCAGAGAGTCCCAGCTTTGGTTTTTCAAATGGATGGATAGCTGAGACTTAGATGAAAACCTTCTGGCTTTCATTCCTCTCACACTCTTATTCCCCCACCCAGAGAAGAGATCTGCGGGGAGTTTTGCACCCCCCAGGCTGAAGGAATGTCTTATATGATAGAGATCTGATCAAGTGAAGTAAGAATTCAGCTGACTGAAAGATTGGGGCAGTTTCCAATTATGAACTCATTCTACCCAGATAAAATTCTATTGCAAAACCATTTGCAGCTGCTTTCTGAGGCTGGTCATTCTTGGACTGTGTCTGCAAATAGCCTTTTCCTTAGGTTACTCAGCCCTAATTAGCAAATTCCTGTTAAGAATGGACATACGCAATGCTAGCACTGTTGACATTTATTTCCAGGCCTGAAATCTCAGTACGTTTGCTGAGGCATTTTCTAAAGTCCTATCACAGACTCAGAGCTGCTCCTTGTTCTCTCAAGCTACCTTGGGGAGCCTGGCATGGATCTTCACTTCTACCCTTCATGGCCTGGGTAAGCCAATAGCAGCCACAGGAGGATGAGTGGGGTATGTTGCGGCTCTGTAGCTCATGGGTACGTCATGTGGAAATACTGTGGGGTTTTTATGGTACAGTTGCTTCATTTTTCCTGCAGCTGCTCCCTAAAGTCAAGTCCCAGGCAAATGTTTGAAATCCTCTCTTTAGCCTGTGTGTAAAAAAATAAAGTCTGAACAGCACATGGGTCCCTTCCAACCTATACCATTCGATGATTCTATGATTTGTGTTGGCCACAGTTAGCAGTTGGTAAGTGTACGTGGCGTGAGCATCTGGGTGTCAGGCCCACACAGTGCACTCCTAGTGCAGAAATGGTCTGGCTGGTGATACTTCATCTATTTTCTTATCTTAGAATATCCTTCAGAGAAGGTAGTGTTGGAAGATAGAAAGTTCCTGGAGCAGCCTGTGGCACAGGGAGTCTGATTTTTTTGGCTTCATATACAAAGTCTGTCATTAAGGAGAATTTTTGTGAATTAACTTCCATGGAGGGGATGTTAACCCCAGTGACTCCTGTCTCAGCACCCAGCCAATGAGAATGCAGCCCAGCACCCTTACACAGTGCTGCACTGGGCTTTCCCTCCTGCTCTGTGGCCCCATGCACCCAGCACAGCTGGTTGGAGAATGCCTTGATCTTCCACTCACCTTGTGGGGCAAGACCACCCACAGCAACAGCCTGGGAAAGTAGCCAGGACAATTACTCATGGCCCATATAATAACTAAGTATGTGGAGGACCTTGCAACATATTTGTGGCAACAGTGTCATACTCTACTGCCCAACACTCTCCTGTATCACACCAGCATCTTCTTTACCTCCTTCTTCTTGCAATGTCTTGCAGATACCAGCTTCTCGGGGCTTTCACAGTGAGCTACCTACCATAGAAGAGGGAATCCAGAAGTGGAGGTGTAGAGAGAGAAAGGACATAGGGATGGAGAAAAAAGGAACCTTGAGAGTTAGAGAAAGGTGTGGGTTAGGTATATGTGATTACAGATCAGTAGAGAGGTTTTTAGTCTCTCAGCTCAAAGGTGCCCAGCTCAGCTGGCACATTTCCCAGCATCAGCTTTGGGCTGTGTCTTTCCCCAGCCAAACCCCTTCCCATGTGTCAGCCCATCAAGCCATGCACACAGGCAAAAGCAACCTGAGCACTCTGAAATGTCAGCAAAGTCAGAGGACCAGCCTGTCATTAAGATGGGTTTTACCTTGCCCCATCTTACAGGAAGCCTACAGCGTATATTTTGTGCTCAAGTTGGTCATCTTGTCATTCCTCTTGTGACTCACAGAGAGAAACAGGTTCTTGTAAGACAAAATTTGTCTCATGCTAATGAATAGCAGATATCTTGCACCCAATAAGTGCATATTGTCCTCTACTGACTATGAAGAAAGCCTATTTTTTTTTTTTTTAAGATATCTAAAACTAACCAGGTGAGTTCTACTTTGTTAGATTACTGATTTCCTCTGCAAATGTCTCTGAGGTATTTTGACTGTCTAGGCTGTGCTTTGAGAGGGAGCTGTGTTGAAAATTCTCAGTTCCTACAGGAAGCTATTGAGGTAAGATATAAGTGCCCATTTATCTCCAGGAGCTAAAAACTTTTAGTTTATATCTCCAGCTATGATCTGGCATTGCTTTAAAAGTTCACTCTAATTTTCTGAAAATCTGATACTGGCCTCTTATAATCAGTGCTAGCTACTCAGAAGAGGCCCTTTAAAAACACCTTCACATTTCTGGACCAAAGGTACCTTTCTGGGCAGTAAAAGGAGACAAGGTCTACAACACAGAATCACTTTTAGGGCCTGCAAGACTGTACAGTGGCATTATAAATCTAAGAGATGGTAGCCAACTGGCAATATAAATAGCTCTAACTCTAAGGATAGATAACGAGTATAAAAATTAATTAAATCCTGGAGAAAAGGGGAATCATGCTGGGGAACACTGCTAGTTGGAGGGAACTGACACTCATAACTACCTCATTAGACAGAGCAGATGTCAGCGGTTTCTGGAGTGCCAACAGAGATTAACCAAGAAGCGGCTCATGTCCTTCTCATTTCCTTCTGCAACCTGGAAAGGATGTTATGCATGTGGAGGGAGTTTGGTGTGGAAGGAGACTTGACTTTTGTTCCCAGGGAGATGTTATCAGAGACAGGAGATGGAGCTGAATCCGACAGGACAGAGGAAGTCTACTGTTAAAGATATCTAAAGACAAGAAGGCAGAATAGAAAACCTGTGAGTGACCAAGAGAGAGGGGAAAAGCAAGATTCTTTAGTATCATCTCATTACACATCACAGATCACCTATTTCTGAAAACTCAGGGGAAAAAAGAGGTTAATTTTGTAAAAGTTGTCAGGGAAATCAAGAACTGTTTTAGGACAGACTGTTACATCTGGCAAGGAGATAGTTAAATATGTGGAAGCTTGTACAAGGGAGGAAGATGAAAATAGGTGTGTGGCAGGGCATCTTTGATATGGTATACATCCAGATAGCATTCATTCCATAGAGAAAAGGTATAAAATTGAGGTTTCAGATGAAGGAAATATGCTAAGGAGTCAGTACAACAGAATAATTAGAGACTGGACAGCAGTGATATGAAGGGGGAAGAGAGTATAGGAGATTTCAGGTGTCCAGATAGTTCTAATTGTTGACATTTAACTCTCAAAGAAGATGCAATCTTGTGATTACTTGGACACAAGGCTTGCACTGAGATTTTGAAAGCTGTGTGAACTGCAAATGGGACGCGTGGCAACCTGCTGTGGACACACACAACAAATCCATCTAGCAGATTGCTAGCAGATTTTCTGATTTACACTAGTCTTGAATAGCTGTACATGTCAACTGTCTTTTTCTCCAGCCTGTGAAGTCCACAACACCCTCTTAAACGTATGTGTATAATTGTTCTTGGATTTGTTGAGCTGAAGCCAGGCTAAATAGCTTTGTTTCTGAGAAAAGTTACTCACAGTTGTCCTGCTCTTAGGCTGCTTATGACTTGGGTGGTTTGGCACTACAGGAAATACGACTTCTCATGTGCTGTGTCTGAAGTGTTTGTGGAGTTTCTTGACTTGAGACTGAGAGGTTTTGTACGTGAAGAGGGGCATCATCTGGGCACGCACTGTGGGTATGTGTGCAAATGCGTGTTTCTGTGTTCGCAGGCACGTGTACACAAGACTCCTTATGTAATTCTTCCCAGAACTCCACCGATCATCTGCTCTGTGCAGACATGACTGCACAGAGGCCTTTTATTGTGCTTTATAAATATGTGCCCTTGTTGTCTTATCCCTATTGGTTCGGTTTCCAAGAAAGGGATGACTAACAAACCTTCTATTCTCTCTCTCTTTTTTTTTCCTCTTCTTCGATCTCTTGAGATTTTTTCCCACCTTCAGTTTTCCAAAGAATGTGAAGCATTTTTGTGGTTCTCCTGTAATGATACCGTGTCTAAAGCAGAGTGCCTAGCAGACCACAAGGTATAATATACACAATGGGTGCATTTACTATAACAATCACAAAAACTTCAATGACATTTAGCTAAATTAAAGCCATTTTTCCCAAGCTGTTGTCTTATGTCAACAAATCCTTCAGCTGAAATAGCTTCAATATGGCCAAGCCAAGGACCATCCCATACGTTGTAATTTATCCATAGTCTTCATGTTTCCTGCTGTCTCCCCAAGAATTTGATAACCAACCAGTTAATTGCTGTTTCAAAATAAATGTATAAAGATCATCAATGTAGACTTCTGATATTTTTTTTTTTCCCCATACAATCAATATTGTTATCTGAGAACTACAAATCCAGAGGCTGGAGAAGTGGGCCTAGGTGAACCTCATGAGGTTCAACAAGGCCAAATGCAGGGTCCTGCACTTGGGTCGGGACAATCCTCGTTATCAACACAGGCTAGGAGATGATGTGCTGGAAAGCAGCCCTGAGGAAAAGGACTTGGGGGTAATAGTGGATGAAAAGCTGGACATGAGCCACCAATCTGCATCTGCAGCCCAGAAGGCCAACTGCATCCTGGGCTGCATCAAAAGAATTGTTGCCAGCAGACTGAGAGAGGTGATTCTGCCCCTCTACTCTGCTCTGGTGAGATCTCACCTGGAATACTGCGTCCAGTTTTGGAACCCTCAACACAAGAAGGACGTGTACCTGTTGGAGCATGGAGGTGCTGGATCACTGGAACAGGTTGCCAAGAGAGGTATTGGAGGCCCCATTCCTGGAGATACTCAAGGTAAGGCTTGATGGGGCTCTGAGCAACCTTCTCTAGTGAAGATGTCCCTGCTTGCTGCAGGGTGGTTGGACTAGATGACCTTTGAGGGTCCCTTCCAGCCCAATACATCCTATGATTCTATACTTGAAAAGCATAATGACATTGGAAGCTTCCATTGAGTAACTAGTCTTTGCTGTTTTATGTCACTTCTCCTCCATCAATGAAGAGACATTAATTTAAATATATAAGCATCTTTTTAGTTTTTTTTTTCCTCATAGTGGCAGGAAGTGTGGGAAAATCAGTAGATGGTCACATGGCACCTAGGAGGAACAGGAAGGCTGGCTAAGGGGACAGTGGCATAAAACAAAAGAAAGACAAGGGCTAATCCTGCCTAAGAGTTAGTGTCAGAACCAGGGCTGAGCTCAAGGTACGCAAACTGCCTCAGATCAAGTTTGTCTGCTTGAGGAAAAGGTTTTCAGAGGTGCCTCAGATGCCCCAGGAGCTGGGCTTAATCAGGTGGGAAGTCCTGTTTTTCTTAAATAAATCCTCACTTTGCCAAATTGGCTCAGTGACTATAGGGTCCATGGACCTATATCCCTGTTGCCTGTTCATGGCTCAGCCCTGCAATGAGCCCTGTTATGGTACCTGCAGCACTACAAGGCTCTGGTCTCCCAGTAGCTTCTGATTCTTTGTGATGAGAGCAGTGAAGGATGGACAACCGAGCCTCAAACTTGTTCCCAGAACACTGTACAATATATTTGGACCCTGCAAAGGTATACAACCTAGTTCATAGAACCTCAAAGCCTAGATATGTTATTTCAGTTCTTGCTCAGTCTGATATCTCAGAAACCACTGCAGAAAGCATGTGTTTGATGACTCAGAGGAATTTTCTTGCATGGAAGGATCTTAAATTCAACTCTTGTGTGTCCCAGGGTGGTGCCTTAACAACAGCAGCTTACTTTTCCTTTCTCTTTTTGCTTAACAGATTGTAACATGTCTTTGGTTGTCCACAAAACTGGTTGCATCTGTGTCCTTTTCCCCTGTTTTGTTAGTGTTCTGCCTTCTAACCTGCCTTGACTTTACAGACAATCTTAGAGTAAGCATGTGACATACAAATCCCCTTGTTAGAGGGGAGAAAGATGTGGTGTTAAAAAAAAAAAAAAAAAAAAAGCTATGATTGTCTAAGTGTCTCATTTTGGTTTTGGTATGATAGTGCATATGTGCAATCATCTAAATTACAATTTATTCATGCATTACAATTGAATGATATTAATCAGGAAGTGGCATATTGTTAAGCAGAGCCTAGTAATACAGCTTCATAGACTTTTTTTCCTTTGTGTTGTTTAAGTGCTCTTGTGCAAATCTTGCAGAGGAGTTAACTTTTATCTTTTTGTAGTTCAGATAAGTTTAAAAAACACAAAAATAATTTTCCTTTGTGTTTCACTGGATGAAAATGAACTCCATAGTTCTGGGATATCTAAACCAAATTTGTCAAACTTTAAGGAAACAAAGAAACTGAATGGAAATGGTAGGAGAAATTTAATTTTAAACTGGTTAAAAGTAGGACTCTTTAGGAAGTTGGTAGAATTTTGTAGCATCAGGAAACCTACGTATTTAAAACAAGTACAAAAATGTTACTAAACCCCTTACAGTATATTTCTGTATGAAAAGCTTTCTAGTAAATAGATAAACCCAAGTACTGAAATGTAGGAACATACATATATATGTATATATAAATTTCAGACAGCTTCTTAAATAGGATCTTCTCTGCCTGAACTTTAAAGACACTTGTAGGAGATCCCTCAAAGGTTCTATAGACTGGACTGGTTTGTGATTAGCCTGTCTGTGAGATATCCATCCAGTAATGAATCTTTGATGATGTTTACAGGGTACCACTGTATGAGATAACAGAGAAAAGGTAGCACTAGTTGGGAGAGCATCCAGGTAGTTATCAGTCACAAAGAGATGTGGAGAATGCTGTCATCTACTGCAAGCATCTTCTTGTGTGACTTCTGACAGTTCAAAGTCAGCTTGACTCTCCTGGTGGCAGAGCCCTTGACTTCTGGAAAAGATGCTCTAGCCATAGACTGATCATGTTCTCCTATTTCCAGACAAGAGTCCCTGTGCACGTCTGCCCAGGAGTTCTCCCCAAGTCACTATCAACCTTCTTTTATTTTTTGAAGGAAATTTATCAGTTTAAGTAGTGTTTTGAAGTTTTTCATTTGGAACTGGAAGGGTAAGAAAGGATGCTGGAAGGAAATCATACTCTACCAGTAGCCAAACAAAGCTTTCCACAGAAAATTACAAGCTTTAGCATTAAAGAGATCTAAAAGACTTCTGTACCTATTTATTTATTTCATTTTTACCAAAAAGGCTTTTTAATTGACATAACTTTACAGAATGGGAGGCACATTGTGGAACGATGAGAACTTTTCAAGACAATTTTTTACTTGATGCCTGAACCGTGTATTGTGTATATAGCATGCTGAACTGAAGCCATGGGTAAAGAAGTAATGTACAATGCTTGGGAGTGACTCCTTCCACAATTACAACAAAAGAAAATAAACCAAATCCCTTAGAACACAAGATTTGTCAATTTGCTCATCAGAAGAATGGCCTGTGGCTGTGGGAAGTTCTTTTTGGGCAGCAGTAAATTAGCAGTAAGCACAGAGTTGATATCTACACTGTTACATGAAACAGGATCAGGGACTTATCCTGGACCCAAAGCCAAACAGTATGTGTTGGTCTATATCCACATTAACCAGGGTCATCCCTCTCCATGGTAGATGTGTCTTGGGGAAAGCTAGCTGAAACTGTCCAGAGCAAAGCCAGG
>NW_010312812.1:90753-100897 GCF_000700745.2 Antrostomus carolinensis
AACTGTTCTTTTTAAAATTTAGTATTTTAGATGTATTCAGAAAATAACTGACCTTCTTTTAATTTAGTGTTAGAGGTGTATCCAAAGGTGGCATCAACATCAGCCTCAGGTAAATCACCTCAAACTTCAGTTTGAGTTGGAAATTTCCAAAGGTATCTGGGAGATCACATTTACTTGATGCCTGCCTTGTTATGATCTGGACTCAGACATTGAATCAATGAGGCATTAATGTACTACAAACATGGCAAAATAAACTTATCTGTAGCCCAAGCTACATGTTCTCCATGCATTTGCATGCCCTTAATGAATGAGGTATCTCCTAAGCCTTCAAAGAAGGCTGATGCTATACCTGCCCATGGTGACATTTGGTAAAGAGTGCTAGCTCCTTCTCTAAAATCCTGTGCCAAAGTACATCTTGATCTTCATATACCCATTCCCCTGTTCAATATAGAACAATGTATTTAAAACATACAGTGTTACAACAGTTAATTAGAGTTTATAGTATTTTCATGAAGAGCAAGAAATGATGCTAAATATATGAATAATAACCTGGGAATGGATCAGCTATTTTATCATAAATGAATGTCAATGAAGAGTAATTTTCTGCTTTAGGAGGATTCCTGCACTTGGTAATATCCTTAATAAACATTAATTAAAAGGTTAATCTGTTGTAGAAATTGCTTTTCTCTGAAGCCACCTGAAATCAATTTGAACCCAATTACAAGCAGTTATCTATTGTTTATGTGGTTAAAGATTAGACAATACATTTCTGCTTGTCAGGAGCTGTCAGAGCAGGTTTTGAATGTCATGATCAGAGGTGAGTCTGAATATTTGAATGAAGTTTAATGACCATAGAAAAACCATTAAAAAATGTAATCAGTCATATTTGATGACCTGACCTTGGGACTTTGATAACAAAGGGTCTAATATTTTCTGTCTTAAGTGCCAGCAGGATTTGCTCTTGAAATCAATTGACCATTGCTTGCTCACTGAGATGATCTTCTTTGGTAAAAGTATATAAATTACAAAAATCCATCAAGTTATATAAGTAAGTTCAGAATACTGTCTCTCACAGACTCACAAAATATGAGATGCAGCTGAAGAGTGATCAAAGGATTATACTCTTCAGAGAAGTTTGGAGACAAGCAGTGTATGGTAATTCCAGTAAAGTTCTGTTCTGTACATGCTCATCTGCACTGAACATTGAGCTGCCAACCACTCATCAACAGCAAGGTTGTACATGTTGCCTTATTTTAATGGAAAAGTGTTTGAGGTTGGTAAAATATGGCTTTTGCATAATTTGCATCCATTTGCATCTCATGTTGATTGGAACTTGCTCTTCCTGTTGTTCAGGAAGACCTGCACTTTCACAGATAACACATCTGGGTAGAGGAGCCAGCAGAAGAAATAAAGGAGTGGGGCCTTAATACATTTTTCCCACAAAGGATAGGTAGATACTTGTGCCTTTCATATAAAAGTTATGTTCATATTCCTCATCATAAGTTTCAGTGCAGATCAAGCAGATGCTTGAGATTGACTGTAGTTTCACCTGCATGAGTAACCATGCTGAGGCCAGAGTGTGCACTTGTTTAAGCACAGAATTTATGCCAAGTGACTTTGGATGTGTGAAAATTTACACATCTCTTCCATCATTAATGGAGGGAGAGCAAGAAAGAGAGAGGGAGTTGCAACTCCAGAGAGCACCTCCATTATCCAAAGATGGGTATTAAATACAACTGGAAGTAACTTTCCTCTGGAGGGATTGAATTTCCTCTTCATTAACTACAAAGGGAATCCAGAGGAAAGACCTTAGGATTTGGCTGGTTATGGGTGAGTTTTGTGAAACTCAGATTCACATACACAGAAAATTTCAGCCTTTCTGTATTTACTGATCCTTTAGGATGACATTTTTGAGGAGCCAAGAAAGTTACCTAAGACATATGAACAAGAGCAGGAGATTATCTCAAGTATTTCCAGCAGACTGTCCTATGGGAATGACAGGGTCTGAAAATAAACGACTGCCCATTATGAGTGAACAATATTTCAGTGTGTAATCAACAACAACATATTCAAACATACATATTAGAACTTTTTAAAGTCTGGTGCACTTAGTGATAAAAGGTGCAGACATGCCATAACTGCCAAAATACATTTTCATCACATTTGTGAGATGGTGAAGAGGATTTATAACTTAAAATCTATTTTTGAAGTCCTCCAATCCAGACTTAAAAGCTCCTCCCACAAACCTCTGAACACATAGAAAGGCAGTTTTCTTTAACAGTGTTGGGTTGTATTTCTTGGCTATATCAAGCAGTGAATCCCGTGTCATTTGATAACATTTGTAAAATACAATTAGAATCTTGACTGGCTGATAGCTTCAAATGAAGTGAAAATTTGCAAAATCATAGTCAGGTTGTTGATAGTAAAATTTTCCATTCTGTAACCCAAAATGTTGAGTTTCCATTAAATCAGGCTGCATAAAAATTCCAGTTTAGATAGTAGAAGGCTGAATGGAATAATTATGAATTATCTGTTTTGGGTTTTGGGGGGGTTTTTTTGTTGTTTTTTTGTTGTTTTTTTTTTTTTTGACATGGCAATGTTCTTTGAAGTGAGCAGTCTGAGAGACAACCTCAATGAGTACATCTCAACAACAAAATTAAGTAGCGATTGTACTTTGTTCAAGTTGGGGAAGCACCCACAGAGGAAAGAAAGAAAAAACTCAACATTCATTTCTCCCAATGGGTTTCCAGTTCAAAGTGGCTGAAAGCTTTGCAGTGATTTTGCTGAAAACTATTGGAATTCAGTTCACACAACTCTCTGTAGGTGTAAAATGTTAGCTGTGCAGTTCATGGACTATTCACTGTTACGTTGTTATGTTATGATTACTGAACACATTGCCTTTCATATAATTGTATGTTATAATGATGACCACAGTATAAACAAATAGTCAGATGGATTTGATAGCCTTTTGTTCTGTATTCAGTGAATGGCTTAAATAATACAGTAGAGGGCTATTGATCCGTAGTGTTATCTGGGGATGAGAAAAACTGAAAGCAATTTAAACCGTAGCCTAAAATTCAGCACATGCAAACTAGGTTTCAGTGTCTTCCTATCAGCCATTAAAAATCCCAAACTTAAGACAGCCCCTGGAATTGGAACCTAAAGGTGGCTGGCACTGGTACTGTGAGCACTTTCTCTGGTGACTCTTTTTGGGACAGTTTGTTATAGCACAGTGTCAGGGTGGGACGGTGTTAGGTAAACTTCTCAGGAGGCTGCTAGGGCCTGTCAGAGAATTACATGAGAAAAATTACAGGAAACTCGCCCTCTGGCACGTGCCTGTTCCTGGGAGCCACAGTGACGGTACGTCCCTGGCTGTGGTCCAGAACAAGGACTGGGGGGACTGGTTGCTCTGGCTGTTCAGGGTTTTTGGTGAGAAAAATGTCTCTTTTTTTATTAAAACTTCAGCATATTACATAGTGAACGAAAATAAAATCTGTGGAGAAGTTACCTGCTCTATTTGTCAGTGTATTAACAGATCCATCCATCAAACTTCATCACATTTTATAGATAGTGAGCTGTCATATACAGTTGCCAGTTTCAGTACCACCTAATGCCTATTAGTTTAGTATGAATGAAGTTGGTGATATCTTGAGTATTGGTACCTTGATATCAATGCCTAGCTACCTTCACATTACCTATTATAATGCACATTTTAATTTGATTTTGTAACATAGTTGTGCTTTTGCAGTTTAAGTTGATATTTTCCATGCGAGTGTCTGTGTCAAATATTGCCAGACTGTTCCAAGCACTTCTGAGAGTTTAAGGGAAAACTCTGTCTCTGTACTATATCTTGCTGAACTTTTTCTTTCTGAAGTGCTTGCATTCCCCCAAGAGAAAGGGAAACGGTTTGAAATTTGGCAAGAGGATGCCTCTGAAGCAGGAATATACCATTTGCTGCGTCCAGGAAAATCTGCCCAAATTTGGCCAAGTTATGAGCCTTTGAAAAATTGTTTGTAGACTACTGGCAGCAAAGGACTCTGACAACTCGGAGTGTGTCTCCCCATAGAAGCAGGGGCTGAACACACATTTCCCTGAAATCATGGGCAGAGGATATGCTGGGGTCATCATGGGTCTCTCTGGGTGTTTCCTGCCTTCTTTCAGTGCTCACCCTGCTCCTCCACTTGCTGACAAAGGAGAGGGAGGTTTGGAGGGGAGAGCCAAAGAGACCTAAGGTGGATAGGGAGGAAAACCAGTAAGCTATCAGAGGGCTGAGAGAAACTAGCAGGGACAAGAAGACAACCCTGGGACAGCAACAGACTGAAGAGGATGGGAAAGAGGGTAGAGGTTCAGTCAGAAGGCTGCTGCTCTGGAGCAGGCTCTGCTGCAGTGTTGGGAAGAGAACCCCAAACTCTTGGTACTACCACTCTTCTGCTCTCAGCTGTAGTCTGCAAAATGCACTGGACAGACATTGTCTCTTCAGCAGCACAAGCTCTTGGAGGACAAAACAACCTGCTATTGCTTTCTATCAGCCCTTGCACCAAGGGTCTGGATGGGAGAGCAAGAGGTCCCACCTCTCCTGGTCAACATGGAAAAAGAGTGCTCTAGGGTGCTGTCTGCCAGTCCTGTCTGCTTCGTTCCTTTTTGGTTGAGGAATACTGACGCACAAAATGATCTGAAAGAACATTTATTCAGGCCGTAAAGTCAGGCATTTCAGTGCTAGAAACTGCTGCAAACACAGTTGCTGGGCAACCATAGGCTTGAACCTTAATTAGTGCACACACCTTAGGAGCCAACCATTAATTACATGATCACATGCCATTTATTACCCCAAGTTACAAAAGATTAATTGGCTGAGCAGTCCTGAGCATGTTTTATACAGATTCCTTGGACCTCAGCCCAGCTGTTGCCCAAGAGAGGTGTGCACAAAGCACTGGGCTGTGGGCTTGTTCTAGCAGCCCAATCTGTGCAGATCGCACAGGTAGGGTTCATCCCACTGCACTCATTTCAGTGCCAATCACCCAGTTTCTGGTAGAAGGCTGTGCTGTATAAGGGGTTGTCTTTAGTCATGTTGTCTGGGAGGTTGTATATTAGTTGTCCCAAGAAACACCCCTGAAAGCAGTTGTTGGTTCTCTTGCCTCAAGAAGACCCTGGAGCTGGAGCCAGGAGCTGTCTGGCTGGTGTCCACTGCTGCTCCTGCTGCCATACCAGTGACACGTAAGGATTTGGTCAGAAGAAGGGCTGATCCCACAGTATTTCACTAAATCAGCAGAGGGTTTGCCAGCAGCAGTGGGATGAACCTAAAGGGATGTCTGCAGAGCCAGAGGAGCTGTTACACCCATGGTGCAGTATGTACTGAAGCAGAACAACATTACAGTACTTAGCACCCAACTAGGTCAGTCCTTCATGTGCTGTAGTATACAGTGTAAGTGCACTTAGAGGTAAGCGAAAGCCTGGAACTGGCAGATAAAAAGCTAAGATTTGATGTGTAGGAGGTAGGATGGGTCCTTCCCCATGGATACTAATCTAGCTTGGGCTCTCCAGTATTTGCATCACTAAACATAGTGACTTCATCCAGGTTTCCCTGAATCTTCTGATGAACTTTCCTCCTTGCAGCTGCATCCCATGTAAGAAACCCCAGTCTTGCTTGCTCATTGTGAGAAGGGCTTGTTATCAGATAGCATCCTTAAATGTAATGCAAGCATAGTCACCAGCTCCTGCTCACTCAACAAGGGTATGTGCTGCAAAGATGCCAAACCATCAGCTCTCTGGCTGTGGGTTTTCCATTAGTCAAACACCCAGATTTCAGCCAGATTAAAATAAATAAATGCATAGACTCACTTGTACCTCTTCTATAATCTCAGCCCCCATCGTGAGCTTCCTATTGCAACGCACCCTCGCATTGATCCTGCTCCCATTTTGTGGGAGGCAAAGCTTAATCTGCTCTTTGTCCCAGGAGCTGCTCTACCCATGTGTCCTGCTTCCTACTGCTACTGTATCATCACCTACAAATCATGTTACTGATTCTTATCTTGGCCACAGAATACATCCCTTTTCCTTCTCACTTTTCAGTCTCACATCCAGAAGTAGGGGAGGAAGGAGAGACAGTACTGTTCTCCATCCCAGGTCTTAACCTGACCTCTCCCACTCCTTGGCCCTTTCCTTACTCTACTCCCGAGGTAAATAATGTACAAGAGATAAGAGTCTTCTTCCTTTTTGTCAAGGGAGCAGGAAAAAATATTTGCTACAGCTCAGTCTGGAGACATCTTCTTTGTTTCACCCCCTCAGTAGCTGGTTTCATCCCAGCTTGCAGTGGGATAGCTGCAAAGACGATTAACTTCCCACAAAAGTTCCACCCCCCAGCTTTCCATAACTGGGGACAGGAGTGACCATACTTCAAATGGCTGCAAGAGTTTTTGCTCCCATATGATCCTTTCAGCTGATTAGTTTTTGGTTGAATGAAATAACACCCAGTGTGTTGTCAAAACAACTTGAAGGAGAAAGGCACTATGGAGGAATGGAGAATTTTGAAGATACATGTGGAGGACACAAAAAAACTTGATATAATGTAATTTTAAGCCCTCAGTGCTAAGACACAGATCCTAAGGCACTGTGTTCTTCATTGTTTAGCTGGTGGTACTTCTGGATGGAAAGAGCCTGCACCTTTATTATCAGTGATAAGACAGATCATCTCAAGTTTTCAAAATAAATCTCTCCCTCTCTCTGTCACATTCTTCTGAAATGGTGCATATCCTTGAAGCATTTGTTTCTCTGGGAACATGAGGTACCGCCAGAAAACTACTTAGATCATTTATTACTCCTGAATATTTAGAAATCGTTAACCTTTACACACTCCACCCAAGGAAACATCGGGAGAGGCTGTAGCATTTTTTTAACTCTTTCACTTCAGCTCTTTCTTTTTAACCTCTCATTCTGTTGCACATCTGCTTATGACCAGGCAGTTTTATGTGTGTTTTTTGATCTGGGTGATTCTGTGGAGGTATAAGGATGCCACATTTTTGCTTAGAAGCAGACAGATCTGTGTTGAAGGCTGTTTCCACTGTTTAAAGCATTAATGCATCCAGATGTTACCAGAAATGGTGAATTGGTCCAGCTAAAATGCAGAACAGATGGGATCTTTGCCCCAAACTCTTTTAGGGTCAAGGGCCAAATCTATTCCCTGTTCTACTTTTTCATATGAAATTAGAAATGGAAATAATAAAACATCTCAAGAGGCTGTTTTCCCTCTATTTCTAAGAGACAAAACCTGGAGACAGATTTAAGCCAAATAAACCCCATATACAGTTAAACTCTCCCACTGGCTGATGAGCAGTGGAAGACAAAAGCGGGCTGGATGAGTAGCTCCTTATTTCCTGGACCTAAGTCTGGAGATCATTCGCAGATGCACTGAGTTCCCAGCACTGCACAGCGGGATCCCACTTGCCCTATGCCCACTGTGAGGTGGCATTGCCAGCAGCTCAGCCGCTGCATCCTGGCTGCAGCCTGCAGTGCTTTAGAGGTTGAACATTTGCTCTTTGGTCCTGCCTTCGAGTCACATAAGGACCAAGCCAAAGGCAACACCTCCTCTCTCTTTCATCCTCTGCATGAGATATTATGAAGAGAAGAACAATATATTCTTGGGAAGGTTTTGAGAGGGCATTGACATTAAGAATATTGTTGGCAAAATATTTTTTCTTTTTTTTTTTTCAGGCATATGAGTTCAAACAATAGATAAGTGGCACCAGGTGAAATCCCTGGGAATCTGTTTTGTGTTGTGCAAAACATTTTGTGAATTAAACCCAAAATCTAGAAGTTTTAGCCAAAGACAAAGGGTGTGATTCTGAGAAATTGCAGTCAATAGAGTGTGACAATTTCAAAGTGAAAGAGCTCAACTTTTCAGTTCAAAACATTTGTTTTTGTTTTTCTTTTGAGGTTTTCCTGCCTGCAATAAATAAAAAGGGGTGAAAAGTTTAAACACAAAAATGAAGTGTTTTTTTCAGGTTGAACCAAACACTTTGCTTGATCCAAAGTGGAATTTTTGGGTTTTATTGTTTTACCAAGAAAATAGAGTTTCATTTCCTGTCAACCCAAAACATTAATTGTAGGCTTGCTGTGCTGAATTCAAAAGCCAGTTATTCCTACTGCTCTTTAGGAAAAACTCTTGGGAATTAATTTTTCTGGGAAGTGAGGTGAAGTTTCACAGAACAGTGCATGTGTGGGGTGGGGAAGTGATGAGAGAGCAGAGATGGAGATGAAAACTAGCAATTGATGAAGGTCCAAATAGCACTGTAAATTTGGGATTATGGCTGATCAGGTCTTGAAGCCACCCTGGGTAGTTATGGTTTTGTGGCAGGACAGGAGTTAGGGACAGCAGTGTTAGGTTAATGGTTGGACTCCATGAGATTAAAGGTGTTTTCCAACCAAAACTATTCTATGACTGGGCTCCTTTTGCACAGCTGAGCTGTGGGCCAGCTGAGCACTGCTGCTCTGCTCAGGCCGCTTGTGCCATAACCCCTTTGGGGAGGACGAGACTGTACCCTGTGTGTGGGTAGCTGTTGGTACTCATGGTCATGCTGCCATCAGCATCTGGGCTGTGTCCTCAACCCTTTAGCTCGGCACCCAATGGAGTGTATTGTCTTGCTGAGCATATGGCTTTTAGCCCTGAAAAGCAGGATGGCTGCATTTGGGGTGCAGGCATTGTGGTGTGCAGATGTGCGTGGGTATGTAGGAAACAACTGTATGTTGTGCTTCACTGTTTTAATTGGCCTGATCAGCAGCTACAAAGTTAACACTTTCACATTAATGTCTATTGGAGCAGAAGTCCCTGCAGCCTGTGGCCTCAGCAGGTGTGGTAAAGTTAAACACAGGTCCATTTCAAAAAGAAACTGTCACAATCTCTCCCCATGATTAGCAAAATGCATCAGTGGACACCAACTGTAGCCGGATCCACTGGCCAGCTGGGGAAAAATACCGTTAAGCAAAAGCCTGGCTGTGGGACTGTGCTGCAGCCCAAATGTATCTCAGAGCTCACTTGCAGCTGATGAAGTATTTGGGATTATGCGTTACCCTGTAGGCACAGAGAATGGCATACTTCTCAAGTGAATTCAGCCAGTGGCATTGTAATTAAGCTAATTACACCATAGCCTTTAGTTAGGGTAATGAGTTGCTGCTATGCTTGCATGGATTATGCAGCACTTTAATACATGCCATGGTATTTCAGTGTGTGTGTGTAACCCATGCCTTCCCCTTGCTGTACTTCTACACAATGGTCCAACGGTAGGAATATTGCTACCTCTATAAGCTCCTTCTTATTTATTTTACCCCTGCCAGGCTGTCAGCCAAACCTGGGAAGGAAACGGACCATTTTTGAGGCCCTTCCTCTAGCAGCAAGCATCCTTCTGTGTGTGTTACTCTGTGTGTGTGTGTGTGCGTGTGTTCCACACAAGATCCTATCCACAGGAGGAGCTGGGGCCATCATAGTCCATGGACAGTGTCCCCACCACATCAGCCAAGAGGAACCTTTCCCCCAGCTGAGCACAGTGCTGAACTTGTCTCAACTGGAAACCAGACTCTGGCTATCTCACAAATTACTGTTAAAGAAATCTTTACGGAGTGAGATGTTAGTAAACAAGAGCTTGCTGCTCCTCTGATTCACTGCCTTCTTACGCACTTTAAGAGCAAATTTCTTCACCCTCCTACGGCTGTGGGGAACCGCAGACACGGTGGAACCGGTGGCCTCCCTCGGGCAGCCAGCATCCCCCCAAAGCATGGATGGCATTTTATATGGCAATGGCAGTCAGGGGAAAAATACAACATGTGACTGTTCATCAAAGCGGGGAAGGGATCCTTGGAAAGGCCTCAGAAGGGTCCAAAGCATGTTCAGGAGCTGTCCTCTGTGAGCCCCACAGGAGCATTGGGGCTGTGGCACAGGGGAGGGGAAGGCAGCCAGGCGCTGGCGGGCAGGCGGGCAGGGCAGTTGTGAGGGCAGGGAAGGGCGAGGCGGGCAGGCTGAGCTGCGAGACCCGCCTGGCTGCGGGTTCCCGCTGTGAACTCCAGCAAGCGGCTCACGTTTTGTATGCTCTGATTTTCCTCTCTGGCAAAGGGGAAGATCTTCTGCGCTTCGTTTCACTGTGGGTGCCGTGAAGCT
>NW_010312812.1:100914-101619 GCF_000700745.2 Antrostomus carolinensis
ACCCCTTACCAGCCAAATGAACACTTCCGTGTGCAATTGGCTCTTGCAACTTCAGGGTGTTCAGGCTGGAAAGGGAAGCCCTGTGAATGTGAGTTCTGTCTGCTCAGCTTCACATTGGATGTCCATGCTAAAGTGAGTTGCATATGATACTTGCTGGTTCTTGAAAGCAATATAGTCACATCAGTGTGGCACTGAGCCTAGCTAATTAGCCTTTCTTGGCAGGTCTAATTAAGCTGGGCAGGGAGCCATGCTGATAGAGCTATGCTTTCGTGTGTTCCAGCTCTCATTTGCTCCCAGTCAGAGCGATATCCTCATCGTACTGCAGGCATACCACCATTGCTTCCCAGGAGCCCAGGACCCTGGCAGCAAAACCCATGGAGAGGCCAGCTGAGGACTGAGAAGAATAGCTGGAGCTGGTGGGCTGAAAGGCTGCTTCTTTCTCCTAAGACAAATTTTTTTTGGAAAAAAAAAAAATTAAAAAAGAAAAAAAGTTATGCAGACTTTTTTCTGCTTTTTTGACTTTCTGCAACGATTTCTGAAAATACCCTGCACCCTGGGGTCCCAGATGAGATCAGACATTGTTGTGCTCTGCTCAAACCCTTTGAGAGATGGAGGCAGTGGCTCCAAGGGCAAAAGCCCCAGGAAAGCCCCAGTCAGGGTCTCCTGGTGGATGGAAATCCTAGTATTAAAGTACTATATATAAAG
>NW_010312812.1:101652-101858 GCF_000700745.2 Antrostomus carolinensis
AGTATTATAATATTAAAGTATAATATTATAAAGTATATCCCATCCCTTGCCATAGGCTGTGCCCCCTTTTGGACTGAGGGTTAGATGAGTCTCAGCTCATTATCAGCTGAGGTTTAATTTTGATTTGGTTGTACCCGCTGTGGCACAGAGCAGAGATGGCCCCCATGCATGACTTGTGGCCAGCCTAACCTGAGGAGGGCAAAAAG
>NW_010312812.1:101901-106504 GCF_000700745.2 Antrostomus carolinensis
GCCGTGTCTCGCGAGCCCCACCCCAGGGGCCAGATGGAGGCAAACTTGTTAAATTTGGTTGGAGGAGAAGTGAGGAGGTGGAGACCAAGCCGTGGGTAGCCATGGAGGCAGGCATTCAGATGGCCCCTCTCCTAGATCAACATTGCAGACGTGAGAATCGAAAGGAGAAGCTGTCACAAAAGTAAACAGTGTAAGAGAGAGGGCCATAATGCTTGGACTGGCCACCATCCAGGTGTCCACCCTCTTATCACACAAGGTGCTGCGGTCAAACACAGGAGCGGGCCCCCAGCATCTGTGCCCGAAGCACCTAATGAGTGTTTGCACGGTGAGCAGAGCAGGAGGCGATGGTGGTGCAGGGGAGAGGAGGGGAACGGAGGCTTTCGAGCACGTGGCAGGCTGCCTGGCCGGCACAGCATGTGGCAGGGGAGGAAAGACATGAAACAAAAGCCTTCCTGCAGGAGCAACGAGAAAAGACCCACTGCTGACAGAAATGAAACAACACAGCCCGCTGTGGAGGCCAGAGCTCCTGGGGCAGGCGAGGCCAATAGTTGTAAAAACAGAGTTTTGAAGTAGGAAATGTAACACGGCTACAAATTGCCTCACTTTCCTCCTCTGAGCCCTGGCTCCCACCACCTGTAACAGGGACATCGACCAGCCAGGCCCTCCTGCCTGAGCTGGCATGGGGTGCCCACCGGAGACCTCAGCACCCCAACCCCTCTGACCTCTTCCCAAAACACAGAACTACCTCAAAGATAAATGTTCCCAACACCAGCCTTCCCCCTCAACAGTGAGGAAGCTGGGTTTTTTGGAGTCTATCTGCCAACAACAATAATAACCCAGTGCTATTAATTCCCACCAGGCCCTACTCACAATGCCCAAACTGGACAGATAATTTACAACTGATATATCTGTTGTGGAGACAGGACGCAGGCATTTTTACCAACAGGTCATCTAAGTCCCAAAGTAGAGTCAAAACACATGGTGAAAAATATATTTCCCTCCTGTTTCCATCCTGGCTGTACCACAGTGGGATGGTGGAGGACTGCAAGTTTTACAGTCACATATCACTTAATCTTCTTCTGATTTAGTGGGCCTTTTTACCAAAATATTTGCTGTGAATGGGAAGGAAAAAAAAAAAAAAAAGATAACTGTAAAGGGTTTCTGCTGTACTGTTTACACTGTTTGCACTTTCTTCAGAGCCACAGAAGTTTGAGATGGAAAAGCCGCATTAAGTCATTGAGGGTGAACTTTTCCAAGGCTTTTTAATCACCAGTCTGACAAATGACCTCCAGACAAACTCTGTGTGGCAAGTTCAGTTGTTGCAGCCCACCAATGTCTTTTCCATTCCTTGGCTGGAGGTTACCATCCCCATAGCAGAATCAGCAGAAGAGGACCTATGCTTGAGCCTCAGCAGCTCCAGTGAAGAAATTAGGCCATGAACTGCCACTGCTGAAGTGGAGTCAACCTGCTGCTGTTGACTGCTCTGGGGAGAAGCAAGCACCGAGAGAGAGGCAAGGAGGAGAAGTAGGAGAAATTTATATTGGCCTTCTCCTGTGCATCTGTCAGAGTTTGCTGAAGCTTTAGTTCCCATTTTAAAAGTGACCTGTAGTGCAACACAGGATCCTCAGAGGTCTGAATCTAGAGTGAAATCACTCAAGACCAGGTCTGCAAAGGAAATTGAGTGCATACATAAGCAGGTAGGAATCAAGGAAGACTTATAAAAATGGCTGTCAGGCTATACACTCAACCGTCATTAAAATGCAGAGGAGGCAGACACTGAAAAAACAAAAGCAATGCTGCTTGTATTTTCTATGGTAGAATAATTTTAAAGCTGTTTTGCAGCTTTTTCTGATTTCCTCCTTCCTCTTAAATTTATCCTTATTCTACTCCATTCCCTCTTTCCTGGGATTTCCCTTGCCCCTAAGATCGCTTCTTTTTTTCACAGCATATTTTGTTTCAACATGGAAGTTCACTGCTCATTGAAATAAAACAAAGACGCCCCAGGGATATTGTTGACTGAATCCCGCCTTGTATTTCTAACATTACCATTTTGTGAAGAAAAACAGTACTGCATGACTGATGAGATTGCTCTGTATTTGTTGAATCTCTGAGCTGTTTAGATGCCATCTCAGACCAGGAAGATCCAGTCAGTCTCCTGCTTGCACGGTCTTAGGAAAGGCCATCCTGACAGAAGAATTTCAGCTTAAGCGTGAGCTGGTTGCTTAACATGGTATATATCACCGAGACATTGAGTTTTGGCTGGATGTTCTGTTTCAGTGGAGTGAGTTGTCTTTCATCTGGTAACTTCAACCGACAATTTGCACCACATATTTTAGACTTCTTTGTATGAACCTCCTTCTTCAGAGGAAGCATCCCTTTCAGCTCAGTTTCTCTTCCATACATAACTCTTACATCTCAGAAAGCATGTGAAGAACAAATGCACCTAAAGAAGGTGAAGTACATGGTTATTACTGCAGGGAGGCTGTATAATTATTTTCAAACTGTGCCAGTGTGAAAACAGACATTTTCTACCCAGTGCCTTGTATGGGTAAGTCAGTCACCTGTGGCATCGAGATGTCTTGTAGTGTCCCATCTCTGTGAAAACTTGGAGGAAGGAAGTCATGGCAGTTGCAATATTGTCTAACCACTGCGATAGGAGAGCAGACCTGTAGGATCCAGAGATGCCTGAGTATAGACTTTACAAGTAAGAGAGGTATGGTGTCATGAATGCACAACTCTTCAGTGCCCCATGTTATGAGAGGGCAATATTAATCCTAAAGACATGTGGCATCTTTTTTGCTGATCTTGCTCTTGATGTAGAGGGTGAAGCCCTGGCCGAGCAGTGTTGTCACTGACTCACAAACATGATGTCCTCCTGCCCCAGGTTCAGCTGTGCTACCTATTGCTCGAGCGATATGAGAGGCAAGAAGCCACTGCCCTTGTTATGTCCTGAACTGCTTTTGTGTGGTCAACTTGTTGGCCCTGAGGGAAAGTGCTTCTTCTAACTGTCTTTGTTCAGAGGACTCTTTGGTTTAACAGGCCTGAGAAACTGAGTTGATGGCATAGACAGAACTGGAGGAAGAGTTGAAGAGAAAGGATGAGTGGGTATAAATTATTTAATTATGAACTTTCCCTGAAATAGCCAGGGTAGAGTCAGGGGTAGGAGGATGTTAATTTACAGCAGAATGTTGTTATTGCAGCCCTCCTTCAACCAGTAATGTTACAGGAAGATAAATAAAGCCCAAGCCAAATCTTCCCCTGGGCTAAGCCTGCTATTTTGGAGATTTATGTGCAACTTATATCCAGCCTGATAATTCCACTGTGTGACCAACCAAAGGTCTTCACATGCAGGGTAGGATGTTGTTAAAGGCACCGATATTCGGAACGGGAGCACAGCAGGATGCTGCCTGATGAGGCTGTTACTAAATTTCAGTGGCCAAAAGCAACTTGCTGATCTCTGTGAATGCGTTGCTTAGAGCACTGGCTATGGGGCTATCTCACAGTACAGCAAACATGAGGCTTTTTTTGTCTGTGACCATGCAGAAAATCCAGGCTCTGTTTGTTCAGCTAGAAAATGCTTACACTAGCTTATTTTTTCCCCTGAAACTCAACTTTCCTAATTCTGTGTGGGAGGGCTTTTTTCCAGGCGTTTTAAAGTAATATCAGTATTATGGCTAATGAGGCAGTGGAAAGCAAGCTGGTCCATTCGCTGTAGCTAATGACTCCATTCCCATGAGCCTAATCAAAGATTTGTACATTTAATTGCTGTCAAGTCAGCTCAAGCCACCTGCCATTTCTGCCACACCTGAGCTCCCTTCTCTGTGGCCTGCAATTCTAAATGAATCCATCTCTTTTTCTGAGGGAAGGAAAACAGAGCTGCCAAGCAACCCTGAAACGGTGCTTTACCCTTAGAGCAAAGATCAAACAGTCTGCGTTGCCACTGAGCAATATGTCTGTTAACTGACTGTGGCACAGATTTTTTGAAAATTTATTAGCCTCATACTGAAGATCAGGAAAGTGAGAAATACATCCTTGTCTGGACATGTCTTGGACTTGAGACAGGCTTCTGTCAGAGGCAAAAGTGATTTTTGTTGGCTCACCACTGAACAAAGTTGAACTACGTTTATTTTTTGTTTTCTCTGATGGAAAATACCACTGAAGCCATTATTCCACTACTGCAGTGGGCCAGTGGGGTATTTTGACCAACCTTTGTCCTCAGCATCATGATTCCTAAACATCCTGCCTTCTCTATAGGGAATTGATGCAGGAAATGTTGTGGGGCCATGTTCACTTGAATGTAAGAGATAACTCCTGTTCATTGTTCCAGGAAAAAAAAAAAAAAAAAAGGAAAAAACCCAGTTGCTCCTAACACATTGTGAAAATAAAATGTTCTTTATGATCCTGGGTGGATCAACCAACCTCTGTCCAGGTAAGTGTGACTCCTAAGAGTCAGATATCTTCTAATAACCTAACACCATGTATCCTTTCAAACGTATTTCCAGAGAAATTTTTAAAGTTATTAGGAAAGATGCAGTCTATGAAGTTACACTAAAACTTTATTGGTTTCTAGATAACTGTTCATTTTTTAGCCTGGTTTCCTGCT
>NW_010312812.1:106538-153431 GCF_000700745.2 Antrostomus carolinensis
CTGTCTGATTATCCCTCACTAATCACTTTTCCATTCTTGGCCAAGATGAACACTAGGTAACAAAGGAAGACAAATGTGAGAGAGATTGCATTACTGCTTCAAGAAAGTAAGTACCCAGGTCGAGGTGCAAAACTCCACAAATACCTCCTACGAATGTTCCAAGTAGACGAAGCCTGGCAAGTGAATTGATATGTTGTCAGCAAAAGAAGACACCATATGGGTGCCCCAAGAACAGTGATAGCATTAGTTGGAGATTACCATGAACCACAGAACATAGATCTGTGGAATATGAGGCATCATTGATATAAATTCTCGCAGAACTACTTGATTTCCTTTCTCAACCCCTCAGAGAAAGCAAAGACACCATCAAGATATATAAGAACTTTGACAGAATATAAGGAGTTTTTTGGAAGTGACTTGACCAAAATACAAGCTGGAGGTTTTTTTGCCCCACTGTGACAACGTGCAAAGATTTTATAATAGTCTTTAATACAATTTACTTCAATTTTAGGAGCTCTTCCTCTGCCAGAAGAGTTTAATTGGCCATGAAGTCCTGTGAGTTTTTGTATTGTGAGTTGACAGATGCATAGATTAATTTAGCAGGAAAACCAAATAATAAATTAAAGGATCTGAAAACAATTAAAGGGTCTGTAGCTATTTGTATCAGTATGAGAGCTTAGAGCTAAATCGTGATGCTTCTTTCGCTATATGGCTAACTTGTACTTTACTGCAGTGCAAACCTAAAAAGAACTTAACTTTTGGGCCATTTCTTTGATAATATGTTTAAAATTTCTGCTCAGAATATCCTACAATGTCTTCAGAAAAACGAACTGCTGTGTGGGAGGGCACCTCTTTTCTTTCCTTTGAGCTATCAGATAATAGAGATTCATGTGCACGTGGAGGGGAGGCAAATGCAAAGGTCGACTGAGGTGCTGCCATGCTAAATTCTGTAATGCCTGATACCTAGGTTAGCCACGTGAGCCACCTCCTAAAGATATAAACCCCTGAGTTTCCATGCTTTCCTTTGTTAATGAAGCAGACCAGGAAAGGAAGAGAACGGCAACCATTACCATCAATGGCTGATCTTACTAGACATCTGAGAGCTATGTTCAAGTGAAGGAAGAATATTAAATATGAGGTTGGAGATTCTTGCTCCCTTCCTCAGTCATCCGTTCCTTCATATACAGCATGTTCAAAGTTCTCATGTAGCTTGATAGTTAGTCTTTCTTTGAAAAGGAGAAATGGAGAGTTTAATTTGTTTTTGCTTGGCCACGTTCACAGTGAGATTTCTAGCCAGTTAACTAAAGCATATAAGAAAGGCATAAGGTTAGTGATGTTTTTCTTTCAGTGATGTTCTGAGGAGCCACTGCCACTGAATCTTACATGGACTTCAACCTGGTCAGCCTGCAGGGAGGATGTTCAGAGTGTGCCTCACTGGGTCAGCATCCCTGGAGAAATAGCAGAGGAACCTCTAGCTCTGGGCTTCCAGTTTGGTTTAGGCTGAGTGAGGTGTTAAGATGCTCCAGTAGGAGCTTTTCTTTTGCCTGTGCCTTTTTGGGCTTTGTTTCCAGGTAGTCACATGCTTACCACACAGGAGCAGGGCTTCCTGCTGCTGATTCGATGGTTCTCAGTAATGCTGAGAGAGCTGAGCCGTAAAATGGAACATTGCAGTTCCTCCTACTGTGTGCAAGGCCATAGTGTTTGCAATGCTACTGTAATGTAATAATGACAACATTTATGAGGAGGCATAGTTTCACATACTCGGTTGCAGGACAGAGGTCTTTGACCTTTCACAGAACTATCTTGCAAAACTTATTGCCACACATCCCAAAAACCAAGAGCTTTGTGGGATTCATGGAAGGGCTAGACAGGCATCTTGTGTAACTGAGAGCCCTCCAGTCCCCCTCTGGTCTGTTTTTGCAGTGTGTAGGTGTGGAACTATTAACGACTTTGAGATGAGTACAGTAGTGTTCATAGGAGGAGCTTCCCAAATTACACAGTGTGGACACAGAGCTGAACAGAGATGGTAAGTAGATTCAAGCCCTGCTCCTTTTCCACAAGTAACATCAACTCCAGCCTTTAATTGATGTACTAAAGTCAGAACAGATCTTCACCCTGGCCTCTCTGAGGAGGTCTGAGCACGTGGAAAGGGGTCGTTCCATCAGCATTTGGGTTATAATTGAGGATCTGTTACTTTCTCCAGCATCGTCTCAAGCAGATCTGTCCCTACAGTCTCATTCTTGGTTGCCCTTATCTTCATAAAGGGTTCATAAGCGGGAATATGGAATATGTAAATACCCTGAGCTAGCACTGAAGAAAATCTTCACAGAAGGAATATATGAGAGAGCCTAAATTAATTTCTGCCTCTCTGTTTTGGTAAATAACTGTTTGTGGATGCAGATTCCCTTCAGAGACAGGTTCCTGAACCAGAGAAGCACAGGCCTGACTCAGAGTTGCCATGAATGTCCTCCCAGATGTGCTCAGCCTATTCAATGGTCATGAATAGAGAGACCTCTCAGAAGCTGACTAAGACCTTTGGGAGAAATGGAGGTGGGCTTCTCCTAGCCTGGGGCCCTGGTCAATCAGACACAGTCTTCCCTGCTTGTCCAAAGCAGTGTAAGATCAACTGCAGAAGGAGGTAACACAGTTCCAGTGGGGCCTTTGAGTCAGAGGGGTATCAGCAATGGGTTGTGAGGATGGAGAAAGTCAGGAGCAAGCACCAGTGGTAGGATGGACTGTGCCTTGTCCTCACTTGGACCCTGATACACTGCTTTGCAAATGCTTTCCTTTGCGTCCTACAGAGCTGGGGATTTTTGTGCTGAAAAATTAGCAACCCTTTTAAAAATTATACATACTGGCTCAGTTCTTTGTAAGTAGTTTTGTTATTCCTTTTGCTGCTTTGGCTGTGATTTCTTCCACTTGACACCATTGTGAGTGCTAAAGACAAATATGCATTTGTTTTGATTTCTTCCTCAGCGTACACATAATTTACAAGGGGAAAGCCTGCAGGATAACCTCCTTAGATAGCTAAATCCATTCTAAATGACAATGAAAACACAGTATCCTAATCAGGAGGGAGCGTGTATTTTCAAATGTAGTCCAAAAATGCTTACTTGGACAGTAATATAGTACTATGGTTTTTGTTCAGCTCTTGGCCAAGGGTTCAGATTTCTTGCTGAGGTCCAAAATGGAAATCACAAGCCACTTGGCATAATTTCATAAAGACCTCAAAGTATAGATCCGTCCTCTATAACAACAGGAGCATATCCTCATAGTCAGCTGTTTCTGAAGCACCACCTAAAGCACTGCAGGAAATAGATGAGGGAACAACAGGGCAACCAGCTCTTGGATGGCAAAAATAGGGATGTTCAGTGTAGTGATGATTTGAACCACAGCTTTCCTTAATTGGAGTTGAAAAGATTGTATTATCAAGAGAGAGGATCCTTGGAACATAAAAGCAACATTATTAGCTCTTCTACAGTAGCATTCAAATGCTAATTTAACCTTTGTCTGAGCGAACAGATTAAAGGAAGAGCAGTCTTTATTTTCTTCAGTTACTCCTAGCTCATGTACTTGCATTTCTGCCTGTCTGCATAAGCAGAGCTACAGAAACTGAAGCCTCCAGGAAGTGTCCTCCTTCTTTGCCCCTGTAATTTAGACACCTGCCTACTTTCCTCTTCAGAGAGAGTCTAGTGTTGGCAAATGCTGACACAGATAAGGATGAGGGTGAAGCCCCATAGTGAGTGGACCGGGTAGGACATGTGATATCTCCTTTTTTTTTTTTTTTTTTTTCTATATGTCTCCTTAATGAAAATCAACCTCTGTTTTTTAACAAATGTTCCATTAAACTGCCTGTGCATTATGACAGCTGTAGCTGGTACCAAAGAAGCTCTTGCAGATATATTATAGGAAATATATTTTGTCTAGGAAGTTCAATCCAATGGGGAAAAAGAACAACAAAAGGCAGTGGAGTACCGAGATCTTGCTGAGAGACTGAGTGCAACTTAAATTGAATTGACCATAATTGAAATGCATTGATATATAGAATCAAATGTTTGGGTTTGGAAATAGCAAAACACTTTCTTCTAGTTTATAACATCAAAACATTTTTGTGTTACATTTAAGAAACCATTTTGGGGGAACTTGAGATTCCTCAAATAACTTTCATTAACTCAATTAACTTTCATTCTGATTAGACACAAAACAAATATGGAGCTTTCTGTGGGTAAAATAATCTGAATTTATCTTCGTTCTGTGTCATTTGTTTACCTTTCACTTATACAAGAACATTTAACACTCAAAAAAACTCATTACAAATCCATGGTCTCCAAGGCTCCTCAGGAAGCTGCACACAGGGAGTGTCTTACTGTCCATGGAGAGACACCCCCCATCTTCAGCCCAGGTTTGCATTACTGACACCAAAGGACAAGCTGCCAGTATTGAGAAAGAGGGAAGAATTTATAACATACAATATCTTTGCTGTAGCAATCAGTGGAGTATATTCATGCAGAGCCATTTCATTTCAAATCTAACACCATATTGCAGGGGAGAAACAGAGTCTTTCCCTGTAGGTTGCTTGTAACCTGGAGGCAGGTTACTCCCAAACAGACCCTATGGCCCACTCATAGCAGATTAGTTTGACTGGATGTATCAAATGAGCTGATATCCAGACAATTTTTTATGATAAGCTCCCATCTCTCAAATATTGCCAGAACTAAGTGGTGCTTCTTTTGGGGGAAAACCAACAAAGAAGCTAAAGCCAGAATAACCATGTGGATATGTCAGAAGGGCTTCTGAGGGGACAGCATTAAACAGCCTCTGCACTTTCTTCTCCTAGCTCCAATGTGAAACACAAGCTAATCCACTCTCTAGATGAGGTTTCAGACAGTTTGAGGCAAACACTCAACGTTTGTAAGTCTAGCTCTACAGATGAAATGACTTTATGAAAAGAAAAAAAGGGAAAAAAAAGTCTTAATGAGAAACACTGGGCAACTTTAGCAATTACTGTTTTCCCCCAGGCTTTCTACCACCACTTACACATACAAGAATGCGAAGACATATTGTAGATTTGGTGTAGTCAGGACAGTATAAGAATATAAATGAGTGAAGATTTATTGTGTCCTTTAGCAGAGAAAAATTAGAATGCGAGAAGTGGACCATCTTCTTGTATATGTACACTTCCTAAGCTCATTGATAACCTTTCACGAAGAGAAGAAAATCTTTAGCCTCAGAGTTGGTTTCAAAGCCATTTACTGTAATTTTTATTCTGGCAATAAACTTCTCCAGTGTGTTGTTCAATACACTTCTTTTCCTTCCCAAAATAATGGTCTTGTTTCATTATTATTTCTTATTATTTTTCTTAGTGTTACCTTGAGGAGTGTAAATGTGTATCAGCCCCTCAAAGGATGATGTCACAAATTCAGTTGTGTCCCAGCTATGCTCTACAAAACAACGTAGATATAGCTAGGAGCACCTCTCACAGGTTAGGTTTGTAGCAGCTAACCCTGGAGAGCTTGCAAACATCTACCTCTACATATGCTCTCTGACCATCCTGTCAGAACACAGCTTGGGTGAACGCACACTTCTGCAATAGCATCAAGTACAGGTTAGATAAAGCCATTGAGATCTGGAGGCTCCACTTGCCATTACACACAACCAAGCTTCCTATTCACTTCTTCTAGCTCAGAAAACTTGAAAACCTGATGCAATCATGAGAAAACAAAGCCAGCAGTGGGATGTAGGGCTGAATATAAATAATATTGTAAACAGCTGTTTAGCTTTGGACCTTACCACTGAGAGTTCACCTATCAACGGCATCATATTTATCTTGCTTAGCCTGGCTACTCCCAGAGTTATCTGACACAGCTAATAGTAGGATGTGTCTGTGTGCTTGTGTGCCCAAAGGAAAATAATCTTCAGTTGAAAATGAATTATTGCTGTTTTCTACCAAGTGCAAAGCCTGCTCGGTCTTTGATTAGCCATTTTTGCTAATTCAGAAAACTTTTTGACTTAAAGATTCTTTGGAGATAAACACCAATCTAGGTGTGGAAAGGGTATGTAAATGCACTGATGAACTGGTAGGGCATAAAATTCATAGGGGTACCAGGAGAATTTAGAGGAGAAATTTACAGATATAAATTTGATGTGACACAAGTGATACAGAATTACAAGGCAAGCTGGTTACCCTATAAATACAGCATCTTACACCGACCTGTTTTGAAAGAGTTCTGTGGTTAAATTTAGTGAAGCCTTTGCTATGTAATCTGATGATGTATAGCAAAAAAATAATGAGCCCAGCCTTGCAACCAGACTGTGAGACCCTTTTTGTAGATGAGTAACACTTTGCCATTTGCATGCCTTGTATATGGCTGTCAATCTGTATCAGGGTAGTATTGTCTGGTTATACAGAATTGTATAGCCAGGTTTTGTTTCACCAGTTCATTAACAGTCCTTTGTTGATAAATTTTTACTTTGGATGTATCTGTTTCTCAGAGGACCAGCAAGGTGCACAATTCCTCTGGAAACATGCAGATGACAGAGCCAGACAATATCCTTGTGAACCAGGTTTCTGCTCTCTGGGGGGTTAAGCTTTAAGGTTTGTGGCTGGAACCATAAGAAAATTTAAATGTTGCATGCAGAAATATGACTCTCAAATGCCCAGATGTGCTTCCACTGAACCCTGGTGGCACCTGCCATCCCTGGGGAATTGTACTCAATAGTAAAGTTCCTCAGGTGCATCAGGATCTGCTTCTGCTCACAGGAGCACTTCAGACTTTCAAGATCACCTTGTTGAGAAAGAAGAGCAAGAGTCCTTGGGGAAGGCACACGAGGGAAGAGACATGAAGTGGAGCTGCAGGAGACAGGGCAGAGCCATCCATGTCTGAGTTTGAGACTGTGTAGAGCAAAAGGAGCTGCATCTTGAAATGAAGACTAATGACATGGTCAAAGGGAAAAGAGCAGCAACAAAGAAGAGGGGCACTGAAGCAGGCTGTAGCAGGCAGTTTGGATTTTGTTTCTGATTTCAGCCATTATTTAATCAAATGGGACCAACCTATATCCAGTACAACTCTGCCTACATATACTCAGAAAAGGCTCCATCTTGACTGCTGTGGTATCACCTCAGGATCCATTTTGCTCATCCTCTCCAGTCCTCTTTTGTCTGACCTCCAGCCCAGCTTGGCAATGGGATTAGTAGGATTTACTGAAGTAGTGTGGGCTTGGCACAACAAGTGGTGGTGGCAGGTTGGTGAGCACTGGCTCTGTCCTCCTAGCCAGTCCCACAGCAGACAGGGCTGGCCTGGGGGAAATGGGCTTAGTTTTCTCTAGTGCCCTGCCTGGGGAAGAGAGGGAATTAGCGATGCTCTAAGTCTTGAGCTAATGGACAGGAGGATGATGTGGGTGTTAACTCCATCTTCTTTGTCAGATGTTTTTTGGGAGAGGTTTTAAATGACTTAAATGACCAACTCCAGGAAAAAGATTTAGAGCTGTGGTTTCTAAGTGGAAGGAAATACCCCTTTTCAGACAAGAATAAAGCACTCAAGTCCTTGACAGAGACAGGATTTAAGATCTAGCTTTTTATATGGCATAGCCTATTAGTGAGATAAGATGGTTCCCGATGCAACTTGCTGGCAATTGCTCTTTTCCCCCGTTCACTTCACAAGCACCCTCAGCATTGAACTCATGACATGGGACTGATCTACAGCAACAGAAAAGCTGTCTTAAGGCAAGTCTTTCCATTACTTCTGTAGTAATGATTAGGTTCTTGAAGACCAGTTTGTGATTCCCAATATACGTCCTTTTGTTTGCAACATACACAGAAAAGATTAAGCAAAGCACGTTCTAAATTCCTGCTCTGACTGTGATAAAAATGACGTATTATTAGGGGGTAGGAATGTCAATGTTCATGTATATGACTCACATACTTGTCTACAGATAACCAGGATAAAACCAGACTTAAAGCCAAAGAGACCTGAACTGAAGGAGAGAAAGTAGGCAAGGAAGAGCAGGAAAGCAAGGAAGATTGTTGCAGAGAAGGATCCCTGAAGTAAACTTCCCAGCTTGTTACCCATACATATTTATGACCCATGCTGGTGAGGAGTCATAGGGGGTTTATAGGTACCCACAACCTATGCATATGAAGCACAGTAGCTGCTGGGTGCACTGCAGGGGTCTCACATCTGGCCAGGCTCAATACAAGCCCAGAATATTGGAGAAGGTGCAGGGTTAGGTGTCACGGTTTTAGACAGTAATGGCAAAGCAATGGGGCTATATGCTCCAGCTGCAAGCAAAAGGAAGCCGTTTTCAAAAGCCAGAGAAGGGTAGACATTTCTGAATGCTAGAGTACCTACATGGTCAGACGGAGTCGTTTTGGGTTGCCCAGCAATACTGAGGTGCCTCAAAAGCACCTTTGTGGTTCTTGCCACAACTAGTCGGAGGAGTAAGCAAGTGCCTTCAGATGAAGGGAATTGCAGTGGGGCTGCCCTGCCTGGGTGATGATGGCCCAGCGGCACTCCACCCAGCCCTGCATGCTTAGCCTGTTACTCATGCAGTGCCTTGAGACGCTGGAGGCTTGCAACCTCCTAACTCTGCTGCCGCTTCTCTCTTTTCCACATCTTTTAGGTGGTTTTGGAGCTCTAGCCCTAACACAGGCCTCTTCTCACCGTGGTCCCTCATTTGTCTTCTGCCTCTACGACCTTGTTTGCTTGGCTTGTATGTTATTTCCATGAGCATGAACAGGAATATCTACAGCTTCATGCACAGTTTACCAGTTTCTGCTCTGTGCATAAGTGCCTTTGGCACAATTGCATCCATGTTATTTGCTTGCTTTCCTCCAAAATAACAAAATCCTTATGCTCAGACCTAAAGATTTGTGATCATCCTTCTGCCTCTGACTTTGCCATCTTCTGATCCTGTGTAATCATGGTATCAAGTGCCATGCATTTTGCAGGAAGCCTGCATATACTTGAAGTTCCAAATCCTCCTCCTACTAAAGACCTATATTTATTAATTAGGAATAATCCCTGTTAATTATGAGGAAATACATACAATGGCTCCCAGCTCTGCATGTCTGCACAGAACACCTCACTAGGTATATAACCTTTAGCACCAAAGACCTTCTCTTGGGAGAATTAGATATCAGAATGTATTTGTTTAAGCCTTGAGTCACCAGGATGTCCATCGAGATAAAAGTCACTTTTCAAGGTCATCTCAGACCTCATGACCTTTAGGTTCACTCCAGAATTTCAAAGACTTCCTGGTTAAATAAGGTTTATCACTGTTTGAAATAATTTGGCCTCTGGCAAGTAAAGGTGAAAAGTCATCTATATTTGAATGTTTTCAGTACACAAGCTTGGCTCCTGACCGTGATTTTAAAGTCGCCTGCTGTCTTTATAGCCTGAACAAAGCTGTAAAAGGCATAGTGGGACTCACTAGCACAATTAGAAAGCCATCAAGTGTGGTGTTAATGAAAAACCAGAGGGACAAATTCAGCTCCTCTTTATGCAAAGGACAGTTGGGAATCACTTTGTTGAAGGAAATGAAGTTGCTCTGGATCTAGCTCTGAAAATGAAGGTTGTCGATCCTGGAGAGGACAGCAGGATGTGTCACATTTACACCCCTGCTGACGCAGCTGTACAGTGGTGTAAGTGAAGCTGATATTGGAGGTGAGTCCTGCTCATTTATCCTTCTGTCTCCTCCTGTTGTCAGTGGTGCTCTCAGCAGCCAACCTCTGTTCAAGTGTAAACCCAGTGAAGACTGAAGTTGCAAGAGGTCAGACACTGCTGTCAATAATATCAGTACAACACCTTGAGGTGAGTGGGGCAGATTTTGATCACAGTTGCACAATTATCCCACTGAAATCACGCTACTGCCTGCAGAGGTGTGAGTCCAAATTCACAGCGGTGTGACTGAAGTCAGCATCTGACACATGAGAGTTTATCTGACTCATCCAAGGCAACGCTGATTCTCCAGATTCACGTTAGTGCACTTTCAAATCAAAATTCACTGAAACAGGCTCAAATTAACACAACTCTACATGCAGCATGACTCCTCTTAATTAAGGTAAGAGACAACCCAGCCCAGTGGCTGACTTTTTTCCTTTATTTCCCCATAGGTTTGTGGTATCTACATCCTCTGGGTTATCTCCTACTTGCACAACTACCAGGAGTGTAGGAAGATATTCTGATATTTCCAAATTTATCTTCTCTGTGCTATAATGTGAAGGTGTGATGAGCATGAGGTAGAGCTCTGCCTGGTCTCTCTGTGTCCTTAAAGGAAGAGGTGACACTAGTTGCTCCACAGTGTAAGTCCTGAAGGTCTCCTCAACATAAGCTGAGTTTGCTGGATTGCTATGGGGCCAATAGCCCTCTACTCTTACCCCTTCATGCCAGCACTTTCCATCAACATCTTGATGAATGTGATTCCAGAAAGTGCTGGAGCCATAGGAACATTGATCATCATAGTGCCTGTCTACCCCACCTCCTGCTGTGTCTCAGCCCATGACAGAGCCCCTCTAGCTGTAGTGTGGATGGCAGCAGTGGGGGGCTTTACCAAGTGTAAAGCAGCACCAGGGAGACAGCGATGTGCCATGCTGAGCTCAGTGTAGCTGAGGAGTGCCAAGCTCAGTTGTGGGGACATTCTGCAGCTGGTAGATTTGTGTGGGGAGAATATGCACTGAAAATGTATAATTACTGGATTTGGGTTTTATTTGAAGGGAGGAAAAGGATTTCACCAAGGAATCACTGTATGTATTGCAAACCAAGGCTGATTTTTCTTTTTTTTTTTCTCTCTTTTTTTTTTGAGGGAACCCTTTGTTAAAATTTTGGCAGCTCATCTCTGCCGGGAAGACAGAACTGCTCTGTGCTGAAGCTGGGGTTGGTACATCTTCTTCCCAGCATGCGGGGTGTGCAAAGGCGGTGGGGAAGGCTGCCATCTCATGGTGAACCTTGCACGGCTCCAACAGGCTGAACTAACCCACCTTGCACACAGTTTCCAGTCCAGGTGGCTTCTGAGCAGTTATCTCAACAAGTGATGCATGCAGCACCAGAAGAAGCCAAGGTGTTTTACCATGGGTTTTGTGTTTTAACTTTGAAACCAACTCTGCCAGAGCCTAGTTTTCTGGTTTCTTGCCTTGTCAACATTTTATGTGAGAGCAAAATGGTAGTTATGAAAAACCATGGGGGTAAGACAATCACTCATCTGAGAAGAGACCGATTGTCAAATTGGGTTTTAGTGGTGACTTGAGACCAATGTGCTGTTGTCTGTGACAGTAGCTTTGCTGAGTCACAGCCCCAAATGGAAACTCCCCTGGAACCGCTTGTGGGTTGCAACTAATAATTTTGGGATTCTTTGGTATTCATCACTAACCTGCTGCTGCAGCTCACATGTCCTATGCTCTCATGCTCGTCATCTGCCCTCCACTCCCAGAAAACGTATCAGTGCTCTCCTGACACAGGCTGGAGGTTCCCTCTTCTCTCCATGGGACATGGCAGCTCTGTGTCAGGCTTTGTGGCGTTTCCAGAAAAACCTGGACATGAATCTGTGACCAAGAGATTCAGCTTTGGCCAGTAAGACCTGTAGACAGAATGAAAGTGTCCTTGCTGAATGGTGGAAGTCCAGCACAGCAGTGCGGGAGCTGGCAGGTGGGCAGCCTCCGTCCTGACAGCAAAGGGGGATGGAAAAGAAGAGAGGATTTTTAAGGATGGTAAAAGTCACTTGTTCAGGGAAATGGTTAGAAACTTGATCACTCTTAAATGCTTTGGATGCGTCTGTGGTGTGGAGAGGGAGAAACTGACTTTTAAAATGTTATCCAAGTCACACCAACATTAACAGCTGTCTAAAATATGTTCTGAATATGCACTCTTTGGACACATGCATGGATATGCACTCTCAAATATTAAGGGGCCCTACCCACCACCCTGACTCCCATAACTGCACTCCTAAGGCTTGCAGCTGGGAATTTCTCTAGGATATTATGCTTGAAGGAAGAGTATGTAATCTTTCAAATGTAGATTCTGGCTAGACAAAACTTCTGTATTAAATCTTATTTTTCTCCAGAATACAGGTTATTTTATTTTTAAAAGTTCTTTCTCGGAGCAGTAGAAGCACAGTATAAAGCTGTGCATAAGTACAGGAGGTGAATCAGAGCGCTTTCAGCTGAAGAGGTCCAGGGTGCTGTATCTCACGTGTCACCTGTGGGGCTTTTGAATGGATTAGGAACAGGAGAGAGAAACAACTAATTTGGACTTGCTGAAATATGGTAACATTTTACAAGGAACATGAGCTCAATCCAAAAACTTCACAACTTTTATTTCAGTCCGCAAATGGAATAAAGACGACAAAAGAAGCTCTAGTAATAGAAAGAAGACTGTTATACTTTACGTCAGGATTTTTCTGATTTCTTTTGTGTTTCTGTGTGAATATAGAAGGCCAGGCCTCCTAGGTGTCTTTCCATGTTGTATTTTAATCATATGTTTCTGTCCTGCCTCACAGTCTTGTCTCCTCAAACCCTTCCCCTCAGCTCCAATTTTACTGCTTCTTTGCTCGATGCATTTGCCAATAATGACCCAGATCACTTCCTTTCCTTCTGAAAAGGGAAAAAAGAAAACAGCACCCATCCAATTTTAGGTAGTGGCCACATGCACAGTTGAATCTGCATGCTGGGGAGGCAGCTGGGAAGGACACAGCAGCAGGCAGCTGGGAGTGTGCAGGTGTGGGAAGCTTTTAGTCAGGTGTGCCAGGGCAAGTCCAAATGTGCAATTAAAAGGCAAGGAATGGGGTAGCACACACTGCCAGGAGAGTTGCACTGCTGGGCTGGGATAATGTCGTTACACAGTACATTAACCTCAGTGGTTTAATTCAACTTAAAATGTTCCTGTGCTCCTGTGTCCCACCAGCCTTACTGCTCACCACCTCCTCAGTTGTGCCAGAACAACCATAGGGAGTAAGCGGTGTTAGTGGAAGAATGAGGCTAAAAAATTAATCTGCCCACAAAGAGATGATAGGCAGATAAACAGATAAGTAGATAGATGAATACACAGAGAAATAGATTATTTTTGCTTTGAGTTCAAATTATTTCACTGGGTCACTTCAGGATGCAGTCCCGTGATTAGTATTTCTGGGAAGCAAGAGTGGAGGGAAAGACAAGCAATTGTATCCCAAGGAGTGGAAATGAGGACCAGGGGAGAAAATTATGATGTGACTTCTGGCATGCACCAAGTCTCCACAAAGCAGAGGCAATCTTTTACTAGGCCTAAAAGCACCCTCAGGTTGTTTCTAGTGAGGATGGTGACAGATGGCTGGAAGAAATGAGGTGGGACTAGCACAACTCCTAAACTTGCACAGGCCCAGAGGACGTACCGAGCACTCAGTACATAAAAACTCAAGCTAAAACTCATAACATCTAGTCTCCATCACATGAAAATTGACAAGAAGTCCTTCAGAGCTACCACATGTCCAAGAAAGGGGGGAGATGTGGCATTCAGGATTCAAGTCTTGTAATGGTCCTCCCTTGCCTTTTGCTGGGGAATGGCTTGGAGCTGAGCTCAGCAGGATGACGGAGGGGACAAGATCAGTCCCACCACCATGTAGGGATTCCTCAGAAGTGTCTGACACAGAAGTGCAAATATTACAATACACTGCTGACTTGGACAGGAAAAATGCTTGAGTTCAGCCACTGAAGTTTTAAACTTGGTACTGATGGGTGAAGAAGGGTGTTTTATCTGTGGGAGCTGCTATTCATACACTGCAGTTCAACTTCTTCAGCATGAAGATGAATCCCCCCTGCACATACAATATAGAAATCTAGCATAATAAGAGCATACTGTGCACTAGTTTTCTCCTAAAAGCTTGTTTACAAGAGAGGGATAGGGAAAAGCAAGAGTGATTAACTAAAAACTTTTCCCCATGGAAACTCCACTTCAGATTATTAGAAGTAGTTATTCCCCATAAACACTCATACACGCTGCTCTCCATTTGGGTTGTAAGTCCTTCAGATGTCTTTTCTGGCTCAGCCCTCAGCTTAGAATAAGGCACATGTCGGCACAAGTCTGTGCTGACCCACCAGGCTACAGGGACTTCTCCAAGTTGCCAAGGGCAGGGATCATCTCCCTCCACTATGCTGGACATGGCTTAACCAGCTTCCTGGAGCCACCTGCTCTCCCTGCATGGACTGCTGTGGGAGCTGGTGGGGCTTGGTTAGCTTTTTGAGTATTTGAGGGATCAGATGAATGGAAGAGCTAGAACTAGGAGGGGACAGGAGAGCTGAACTGGGTAATGGTGAGATGAGAGGGAGGAAGACGTGTGCATCTGGGAGCCAGGGAGCTGTTGGACTGGTTTGACCATCTCACCAACCCTCACCCCTGAGCACCCCACAACGTGCCCAGGTTAAATGAGCTACACATGGGTTGCTAATGCTGCTTCTTACATCCCCTGTTTTAAAATAATCTGTATGGTACACATGAATGTCTGGTTCTTCTGATGCTTCTTGAGGGTGGGTGGGAAGTCAGTATTCAACAATTGTTGAGACCTGGAAAAATTGGGACAGCTTGGCTTGGGCTGGAGCTGAACGACAAGGGACAAACACAGAAAGATGCACACCCAATGTGTGGGGGAGAGGAATGGAGTGTTGTTTCCCCTCTGTCCTCACATAAAATTAATGGCAAAGTCAAGGGCATGGAAATAAAACTGCAAATGGGGAACCACTCTTGTGGATCTGAGCTACCAGGGCATTTCCAACACATCTCTGTTTCCTGTAGGAATCAGATCGTAGCTGAAGCAGGTTAAGAAATACTTCAAGTTCCCAGATCACTCAAAGAATCTTCTGGTCACCCAAGCATGAGCTTTGCAGAAGAACAGGGGCCATACAAAGGCAACAGTTTCAGACTAGCCACAAAAAGCATTACCTTGATGTCAGCACCAGCTGGGATCCCAAATATTTTAATTTTTTTTTTCCGCTGTAGAACATGAGCCTGATTTGCTGAACTCCTGGGGTGCCAATCAGACCCAGGCATGCTTGAACTGGCCTTTCACACTCCAGAGTGTGGGAGAGCACGGTGTTTTGGAGGTCCTCTTGGGCCTGCCAGCCTTGGAGTTGTTTCACAGCTGCTGGAGGGCAGCCAGCTTGCAGGTCTTTTAATGAGTGGTGTAGTGTCTGGCAAGCAACTTGTCTTCAAGTGAGTGTGACTAATCATGAATCTTTTCAATAATGCTGACAATCCAGTCTCTTTTCTCTCACTCTGCCTGAGTCTGCTGAAATAGGAGCAAATTAGCCTTATTCTGGCAAAAGCAGGAAATTATAAAGAGCCCCTAAAAGGTTTCCAGTGCTCCATGCCTAGGTTTTGCAGTGAGTGCAGTTATCAGAGTTGTTGTGTGTGTGTTTTGAGAGCAGCTAAATAGCTCCAAAGGTCTCAAAGATCGCACTCTGCCACCATCCCCCAGACCATTTGCCTGCATGTGTAATTTTTGTACTTCACTGGCACAGTGTACTCCTGCAAAGGCAAAAAGCCAAACCCTATTAGAGTTCACAACTCCATGTTAATGGTTTATGCTTGGGTATATCCTTAGTGTCTGCCTAGCAGTAGAGCCAGAAAATGATGCTTTAGTTACTGGTCTGTGCTAAATTTGACCTAGTTTATTTGGTTGGAGAGTGAGATCTTTGTCTCAGTCTTTAATGAATTCCCTTGGACAGCTGAGGAAGCAACAATGCATTGGATCGCATATCATATGCAGAAGTATATAATAATATTTGTTTTCTGAGAAGAATGGTGCAGGAATTTTTCCCTCAAATGAAACCTACTGGAATGTAAGTGTAATGAAGAAGAGAGCTTGGGAAATTAAACCCGAGGAGTGGAAGAATGGGAAAGTATCAATAAGTTCCAGGTGAGCGTCTGCTGCTGGGAAAGGAAAGGAAGTTTTGTTGTGAAGGTGTAGATCTCAAAATTGGTGTTAATATTATTGAATGGGACTTGGAGACTAAATGGTGTCACAGATGTGAGTCATAGGCTGTGTGGTGTGGCAGGGTGGATGATACGCCTGAGTGCTGGAGATCTCATCCAGCATCCAGCTCTTTTTAATTATGTCTGTGTGTACTACCTTCCCAGCAAAACACGTAATTCTCTGCAGAGGAAACTGATAGTTCTTGCTGACGTATTGTGACCACTGACTGTCAGTACAGTTTTCCCTCCTGATTTTCTTTTTTGTACCTATGGTTATTTACCTCTGCTTGATATTTCAACCTGCCCCTCCTTCCCACTACACTTGCAGAGGTTTGGGGAGTATGGGTCTGCTCTTCTCTTCCTTCTCTTTCTTTCTAGACCACAGCATTTTGGTAGCTCTTTAGAGACCCAGCTAAGAGGACAGGTGGGAAAGTGTCCTGATCCTACCAATCAGAACAAGTTTAGTGGGTTTCTGCCTAACTGGAACAGTTGCCAGCATTGAGAAATTTTTGTGGAAGGCAACAGTGGGACTTAGGTTGTATTATTCACACTTAACGTATTTACAGTGTACAGCATCATACTGTACATCAGATAGAATTGTACTTTCTTGTCACCATTTTGGAAGGAGGTGAGAGGACAAAGGTTAAAGATAAAGCTGCTTAAGGAAGGGGTGAATGCTGCTCTCTTTGAAGTTCACTGCCAGTCCAGGTACTGGATGAAAGTTTTATGTGTGAGTGTCTGTTTGAAGGAAGAGATACTGAATGCTAAAATTCAGGAAAAAAAATTAATCCTGTATAGCCAATACATAGTCAGCTTAATGGAAATGAAACAGTGCAGAAAGGATTATGTTTACTACAGGCCACAGAAGAAGGAGGCTTTGCTTTAATAACAACTTAAGAAAAGAAGAAAGGGAATACAAATTTCATGAGAATCAAAAAACCTAACTATGTGTCTCCAGGAAATTCCTATCCATCTTCATTGCTTACCCTGATCTGTTCTTTGAAGGCTGATTACTGCCACTTCAAGACAGAAGAGACTTAGTTGTTGTAGATGGTAAATCTCTGCTCAATAAATAAACATGGTGTTTTTTCCCTAACTTCTGTTAGTCAGGGCATGTTTGAAGCATTTTTGAGATCTTTATTGCTCAGTCTTTCAAGCAATTGCCTGTTCAACTACATAAAAAAATCCCATTTGCCTAATTTATATTTTTACTACATTCACCAAATAGTCTCTTGCAGCATCAAGACCTCAAGCTTGGTACAATGCATTTGCTTAATTGTTTATCTGCCTTTTTTTGCTCTAACACACAAAATGTATCCAGATTTCTGCATTACCTTGTCTCTTGGCTGTGGTAGTTTGGCATAATGAAGTGCATGTGAAATTAAAGCAATTTCTGCCTCTGTTGGTGTGACAGAAATGCATGCCAAGGAGTCCTCCCGCAGTCATGCCTGCATGTTCTCCTTCTCATTGAATCATAGAATCATAAAATAGTTTGAGTTGTAAGGAACCTTTAAAGGTCATCTAGTCCAGCCCTCTGCAGTGAGCAGGGACATCTTCAAATAGATCAGATTGCTTACAGCCCTATCCAACCTGACATTGAACACTCTTGTGCTCTATGGAAAGTGTCCTTACAGATCTGCCAGCTCTGCTCTGCTCCTTTGTCCCTAAGGACAGTTTACCAGGGGTTCCTATTGACTAACTCCTAGAAGAGCTGGAAGTTTACTTTCCTAAAATTTAGAGTCTTGACCTTACTCTTTGCCTGACCCATATCCCTCAGGATTGTGACCTCCACCAGTGCATTTTCACTGTAGCCCAAGCTGCCTCCAATCTTGACATCACTAATCAACTCACTTGCATTAGTGACTGACAGGTCCAATATCGCAGTCCCTCTGCTAGGGCCTTCTATCACCTGACTTAAGGAGTTATACTCCGTGAAATCCAGGAATCTCCTGGATTGCCTACGGCTCACTGTGCTACTTTTCCAGGTGGGATGGTTGAAGTACCCCAGCAGCACTAGAGCCTGCAAGCATGATGTCTCCTGCAGCTGGAGTAAGAAGGCTCTGTCAATAGGCTCCCCTGATAAAGTGGTCTGTAGTAGACACCAACCACAAGATTCCCTTTGTTGCCTTAGTCTCTGATTCTCATGGAGTTTGGGAACCCATGGAGCATGAGCCTCAGATCCTGTGAGGAGACTTAGAATTTCATATTCCTCTGCCACTGGAATGGGACAGAAGAAGAGACAGGATAGGGATGGGTTTGAAATTTAACATTTTACTGGTAAGTCCTGACATTGCAGAAACATCACTAGAGAATGATACTATGTTATGCTTCCGTTCGTCTTTAACAAATTGAATTGCAGGGAAGATCCTCCCAAGCCCAGTAAATGTGTAGTTAATTAGAGGTCAGTGCAGGAGCTCAGATAGACCTACAGCAGAGGTGTGAGTAACTGTTTATGCACAGTCAAACAACCAGAGAAAGGCATCATGCTGACAGTAACTGAGTTTGTGTTTACAACTCTGGCAAAACCACCTCATAACAAGTTCAAGTCCTAAAATATTAGCCCTTCCTACTGCCTGTCATTGCCCTGAGCATCAGTTTGTGCCTGTTCATATTATGCTTACTTGAAATAGCTGTCTCTGTTCTTGCATCTGAATTTCCTGAATGCCTGTTCTCACTTCTACCCTTTATTTCTGCTTTATGTCTTCTCTTTCACTCCTCCTTCAGGGATGTGTTTTACTGTCCATTGATGATACAGTCAAAGCTATATCTGTACAGTGACTGGTCCTTTGATTGTATGGCCTTGAGAGCAGAGCCAGTGGGGCTAATTCTTCTCCTGTTGAGGTCAATATGTTTACAGAGATGTGAGAGCCTGGTAAAAGAGTTGTCTGGGAAGGAATCTTTTTTTTTTTTTTTTTTTCCCCCTCTTTAGGCTTATTATGGAAAAACTGGGGAGAGAAATGAACAGTAATTTTTACCTGAGATTTTTCTTTTTTCTCTCAAATTGGATAGTGAAGGAATTTTTACAGTGTGAGGGAGATTATTTATGGAGTAGATTTTCAGTAGGTGAATACAGGTGTTCAGAAGGTGTATTCAGAGATATTAGTAGTTTGAAGAACTCAGATGAAAATAATATATAGCTTGGTATGTATGCCCTTTTCTGCTTTGCTTCCCTCCCATAGAAGTGCGTCTTCCAAGTGCCAGAAGACATACCAGTGAATATTGGCCTAGTAGTGTAAAATACAGTTCCCAATTGGCATGGCACACATATCATTAGCAGTATGAGAGCTACATCAAAGTTGTAGATAAATCAGTGAAGTAGCCTAACATTTTTTTTATGTTCATATATGCAGCTCTCCACAGAGCTGCTGCCTTTATGTGTCGTACTCAAGCAAACTACCTCCAGGAACCCCACATGGAGTTACTTTGAAGCTTGCCCTTAAGTATTGCTGCAAGCATATTTATGCTACTTTTTTGTTGCTTTTTTTCTGCCTTCTAGTTAGGTTAAACTTAATTTTTGATAGACAGAGTGAGTCTTATCTTGTTTGTGTTTGTTTTCAGAACAGAACAGTAACAAACACTGAGGAAGAAATTCAAACACTGGGGAAAAAATTCAAAATTAAGAAAATGAAAGAACACTTAGACCTGAATGCATAAAAAATTTCTATACTCTGCTATTTATGTAAAGTTTAATGTTCAAATACCTGATTCACTGGTAAGAAGAATACCCGATGAGCCCCAAAATGTATGAAAACAAGAGACTGAGTGCACGAAGGGGTTCAAATCACATTAATTTTTTGCACAGTGTTAACTCTCGAGGTTTGAAATATCACAAGGAATCTTACGAAAATGACAGCTTCATTTCCATGCCATGTGTAGTTATACATTGCACCTTGTGTAAATTGCTGTGAGGGGGCAAAGTACTTTTCTCAGATCCACAAGGCAGCACTGAGCTTTGATATCTGCTCTTTGATACTGTCAATGGTGAAAGATCTTCGTATGCAGGAAAGGCAAAACATCAATGCTGAATACTGGCATGTACTAATCTGGGAGGAGAGTCTTGCCCAAAGAGCAGTTACACATGCAGAATTTAACTGTTTCTTTGGATTCTTCCAAGACAGGTGCAAGTTATAGAGCACTGCAAATAGGCAAGATGCATGGGGCAGGATGTTTTGAATCTAATTTGGTTTACCATGTCTGGGCATTGGTCACAACTGTACACCGCCAAACAGCTTAACTCCCAAGAACAATCCCAGGTCCCTGTGTGCTGATTATCCACCTGATTACCCAAAGCATACATGGTACCAAAACATTTGTTCACTCCTAGTCTCTCTTTTGAAACGTATCAACTAGTTTTGGCTGAAATGAAGCCCTGGGCGTTTCTGGAGTTACTCCTGATTTTGCTCCCAAAAGTCAGTGTGAATGAGACAACTCCAGGTTGGTTTCTGTTTGCCACGTGAAGCCTTCCAACAGTATCCTGGGGAGATTTACAGCCCAGACACCTCCACATGCCCTGAGGACATGAACCAGGGCAAATAACCCATATTTTTAGTTTCATGCTAAAATGCACTATCCTCCAGCACAGCCCTTATATTATTTTGGGCTCTTTGAACCAAATAATCTCCCTGCAGGTTTACACACAAAATAATTTTGATGTCCTGGAACTGCAGAAGCATCTCAGGGGGCCCAGAGGAGGGATGTGCTAAGTGTTGCAGGATGTGGCCAGACTATGACTATCTTGAAGTCAAGCCTTGAATGCTGAGCCTGCAGGGATCACCCTCTGAAGACGATGCATTTATCAGTGTAGGTATATCTAGCGTGATTCACCTTGTTTGGATTACTCCCAGTTTACACCCAGAAATTGAAGCAAAGATGACTTGCCACAGATAATTTCCAGTTAAGTTTCCCGGTATGGCCCGGTGGCTGCTGGGCCACCCTGCAGAGTCCTACTGAGCTTGTGGAGTTGGAAAAGGGAACAGGATTTCCACTGAATACAGACCCTTTTAGAGCTGGGCCCAAAGATGCAAAGATGGCTGCAGCAAACACTCATGAAGCCTTTGAAATCCATCTGGCCCTGATTGTCTTTCACGTTGGTCTCAGTTACGCCCAGCCCAGGACACCCTGTTTTTCTGAAATGAGTTCAGCAGTCCAGGAATGGAAGCCAGCCCTTATTCGCTGAGTACTGACAGTAGAAAATGAAGACAAACATGAGCAAAGTGGTGTATCAGTGACCACAGCTTAATTTCCCTGCCTACTGGATAGAATTATGCATTCTAATGCAGTTTTGTGAAAAGAACCCCCAAAAATATTCACTTTCACTATTAGAGAATGTGACTTCAGTAGTATTTTAAGTGAATGTTTTGTAAATAACCAAGACTGATAATTCAAAAAGCAAAGAAATCAGTAATCCACTTTGTTGCCTCCTCTGCTCAATAATTGCCTTTGCTGTAACCATGTTCATCATGAGTTCTTTTCTGACTAAATATAAACTATAATATATTGAATAATTGCAGGAAGGTAGTGAGTTCTATGTTTAACTCCTTCACCTGATCTTTTAAAACTCTCTGTAATTTTTCTCAGTAACAAGAACTGTTGTTTACGCTGTGGTTTGAAACTGTGATGAAGGCCCATTCCCCTTAGCCTTAAATACAGCCAGAAGGCTTGTAAGAAATCTCTTGGATTTAATCTACTCCTGTTTTCAAAACATCATGAGTGAGAGGAACGTTGCAAGCAGTAGGCTGGCTGTGCATCTTTTGATCATTGAGAGTGAGTTTTAATTTAAACTGGCACTTGTAGCTGGTAGCATCACGTTGATAAAAAATAAATTGCTTCAGGTATTTTTGTGGTTTCTCATTTTCTGATGCCTGGCTTATTTACAAGGGGGCTTAGTATGAGCAAAGTAATCTTGTTTAACGTGGTTACATGCTAGAATGCAGTTGACTTTGTGCAGTACTGTGGAGCTCATAGCACAGGGCCGGAAACTGGGGGTGCATCTCTGAGAGGCTTTGGGTGCCAGTAAAGCAGCCAACAAGTCTGGCTGCAGAAGGGGTGTGCCTACTGCAAAAGTAAGGCAGCAAACTTTCATGTTCTTTATGCCATTCTGGACAATTCATTGGTCTAACAGATGGACCACTTCACACCCTGAGCCTGGCTCAGCCCTGCTGCCTGGGAGGCTGAGACCTCGGGGTACATCCTCACCCCATTGCATCTTTTGGTATGGGAGAGGAGGGAGGGTATAATGCATTTCTATAGGTCTCCTGGCTAGTATGGCTGTGGTGCCCTCCAGGGTGAACCTATTCCTAGGAACCTCTCCAGTGTGTTCAGGGATTTAAGGCTAACAAAGCTACAGGTTACAGATAAAAGATAACAGGTTGGAAGATTACTAATAGCCAGCCCAACCAGACCCAGGGGTAACCATATAAGTGCATTATTAATAACAGGAGATTTTGTAGGTCCTGCATACATACACACTCATATCTCACAAATAATTCTGCTTGTGTGTGTTCCAGCCACTGTGAACTGAGTGAGTTCACATCACTCACAACAACGGAGTGAACATCGTCCATGTCACCAGAGGTTTGTCTTGCTTTGTAAGGCAAATCATAAATTATAGAAAAGAGTAGTATTTATTAAGTCGACAATTATTTGACAATGTCTATTTCATACAACAGTATGAAAGACAATGTATTATAGGCCATGTTGTGCTTACAAGTTTGGATGGCTTTGTATATATCAGTGTTTAAACTGGCAATGTACACACAAATTAAGGTCAGTCAATATTTCAGCTGAAATATTTTGTACCATCTCTTCAAGTGGACACAAGAAACTTAAAAAGTTACATTCTGTTCGGTTTTGTCTTTGGGCATCCTACTATTTCAAGTTTCACCTGAGATAAACCAACTAAAGTAGATTAGAAGAAACCAGTCTTTAACTCTGGATGTGGGATGAAGTTATTTTGTGTTTCCTGTACTATCCCCTATTTCTCTTGCTTGCTCATAAAGCAAAAGGGGAGAAGATAAAAAAGGACATAAATCATGACAAAAATACAAAAATACTTGTGAAACATAGAGCCACAGTATATTCCAACTATATTTCAGAGTTCCTTTAAAACACTACCAGCATGTTTTGTTTTGCACTTTGTTTTTGAGGCACAGCTTTGTCATTTTGAGTCTTCTTGGCTCTATTTGAATCAATGGCAAAACAATAATCAGTCTCAGCAAAAAAATATCATTTCCACTGGGAACAAATTCTTCTGACTTGAGACTTAACCTGCACACTTCCTCCGGCTCCTAGTTCCTCAGCCCTGATGGCTGACTAGCAGAGTATAACTTTGGGCTCATTTAAAATGCAGTTGCAGAACACACCAAAGAAAGTCATCTAGCAGTATATCAAGAGAAGGGCAGACTGTAAATCTAATAAGCTTCTTGGATTTCTAATTTCTAGGATCCCACTATTAACAATATTATATTGCCTTTGGCAATATCTGACACTCACATATGGCAATGTACCAAATGGTCTATTAATAGAACAGATGCATTTTAGAAAAAAGTAACTCATCCCCCTATAGATGAATTGAAGAATGACTTGAACAAAGCTCACTATTTACTCTTTTCTTATTCTCATGCTGCTTATTAAACCGGTATGATATATAACCAAGGTATAAAGCAGACTGCTACACCAAATGTAATTCAATAGCATCACTTCAAAGATAAGTATGTTGTTAACTTCCCATTGGAATCAAACTATCTGAGGCAGCTCTTTGTAGTCACAGAATATTAACGCATAACCTTGTGAACCATCACATGCCACTGGTGAATGTCAGTGATTTGCACTTCATAATGCAACCATCTCAGACAGTAGAACGACAGAAATGAAGAAATTCAGGTATATCCAGGTAACAAAATAAGTCTGATAGTGATCTTGAACCAAGAAAATCTGGCATTTTAAGTGCGCCTTGGTAAGGAGTCTCTGCGGAATTCACATTCTCTGATTTGAATCCTTTCTGAGCCCTTAATGACACTATCTTGAAATAAATCTTATCTGAAGCAGATGCTTCTTCCAATATACCTATAGAAACCTTTTATTCCAACACACAAAAACCACTTTGAGTTAAATACTTTTCTAGATGGCTCTTACAAGCTGTCAGCATTAAGTTTCATAACTAACAGATGTTCATATTTTATAAGCCTCTTCCATAAAAGACTTCCAGTATTCTCTATTTCAACAGAGGCACAATGGAAATTTATAAGGGTCTAGAAACAGTACTCCTGTGAGATTGTGAAATGACTAAGTTTAGCTCTGGTGAAACACATCTACAGCTGTGGAGACATTGATAGTGAACGGTGGGAAGGGGTGGATGTGAAAGATTAGATAAAAGCCAAAGGTTTAACATCCTGATACTAGAGGGATTTCCACTGGTAGTGGAAAGAGGCATCTGCCCTGCTACTGTGGAGGCACTGGATTAAAAACTGACGTTTGGGAGAGGCAGTTTGGTGCTATTTCCTAATGCCAAGATAGGTAACTGAGCTGTGAATCCAATAACACATGCCTGAGTTCTGTGGCAGCATGTCATATGCCCCCTTGAAAGCAGAAGAGCAGAAGCAGCCTGGGAGGCTGTGCTGTGGGAGTGGGGAAAGGAGGACAGACTCTTCTCCATGAGGCTGCAATGTGGCAGCGTGGATGTGTTGTGCAGAGCCCTGGAGCCCCTGCAGCACCAGTTGGGTTTGGGGCTTGCAGTCCCTCAGAGCACAAGCACACCCCAAGAAGCAAGCACGTGGAGTGGAAGTGAAGCCCCAGCACATGCCTCTGTTTTAACAAATGTTGGCAATAGCAGGAAGAGGAGAACATGCCTGTTCAACTCAGAAAATCCTCATTTTCTGAAGCAACGTGTCTTCGTTTGCTGCCCTAACACCTCTTATGTAGTATTGAAAACTCAAATAGTGTCCTTTCTTTTTCTCCCTTTTTGAGACAGGACATCCAGAAGAGTCAGAAGAGCAGCTAAAGGAGGCCCTTGCCACAATTCTTGATCATTATTGCTAAGAGATTATCTTGGGGCACAAAGATGCAGCTGGTTTAAAAGCAATTTAGAGGCAGTCTCATGCCATGCTACCTCGCAGACCCTGCGTTGCTGCCTCCTCCCCTCTACAGACATCTCTCTTTGTACGGCCAAGCTGACAGCCAGAAAAGGGGGGCTCATTGCCATGAAACAACGTTTCTCCAAACAAACTCACAAACCTTTTTTTCTTCTGGGTCAGCTCATGGGTCTAGCTAAACAAAACAACCAGAGCGCCAGGTGTGAGGGAAGGAACAGGAGGGCATAGCCAGGGCTGGTGAAACATCCCTTTTGGCAGCGACACAGACCTAAATTTGTCTAAAATTAATTTGGAACAGTAATAGAAAAGGATAATTTGTCTACTCTGTGTTATTTAAAAGTCCCCAAAATATAAAGGTATTCTCTTGAATTTATTAAGTCAGCATTAATTAACATTTAGGCAAAAAAATGGGCTTAGAAGTATGATAAAAATCCTGTCACGCTGAATGTATGGGCATTCTCTTATAGAATTCAGGGGAACTAGGATTTCACCCCTGATATAAGTCCTGGCTTTTTCAGTTTGGACGTGTCACTTCAGTTACTCCATGTTCCTACTGCTCCTTGACAGGAGGAATAAGCTTAATGCTTCTGAGCTTTTTGTTTTTCCCAAGCCTCTCAGAAAGCCAATTTAAAATTTCCTTTGCACATACATTTGAGTACTCATACTTAATATTTATTTTGAGAAGGACCTTGTTATAAAAAAATGAATTGCATGAATATTTGTGGAAGGCAAAACCAGAGCAGATGCAAACATAACTAAAGTGGATTCATTAAAAAAATTTAAACTATTTATGTATAACTACTTCACAGCATTCATCTAGTCTGGCTGGTAAAATGAAGCATTTTAGATCTTTGAGGTGAACAAAAAATATCTTACAACAGATATTTTCATGGAGAAACAAGTTTGAACAACCCATTCTTTCCCTGTAATCTCTTCTTGACTAGTTACAGATGGAACAAGAGTTGAGGAGAAAGGGGAGAGAGATTCTCACCATCCTGTTTTCATATAATCGTGGAAATTAGAATTAAAACAAAAATCAAACAATCTCCTTCTGTCTCTTCTTCTGCTAGTTCATGATGATTTTCCAGTGCATATTTTCCATTGGCTTTGTTCAAACTGCCAGTTTGTGATGAAACAGAGGAAAAAGAGGCGTCTTTTGAAAAATATGAACTTTCCACATGGTGTGGAAGTCAGTTGCTTCACAAAGCTCTTACTGCTGCCCAGAAGTGCCTTGAGAAGAGTGAAAATATCAGCTGGAAAGAGGTGGAACAGGTTGAAAAAAAGAAGCAGTTGACTGAAATATCAAAAAGGTGTCTATACATGTGTAGGCCTTTTGACAGTGAAATTTTAATCTAACTTTCTCCTGAAAGTCATGAAATGAGTCTAAAGTAGTTATTTGAGGTCTCTCTGCAAATCTTTCCCTGGATATGCCTCTATCTCTGTAAGTGGAGAAGGCAACTAGCTTGAATCAAGTGTCCAATTCTGAGATGAGATTAATCCCTGTTTACATGAAGTCATGCCATTTTCCATTTTCTTTAAGCAGGGCACCACAGTAAAGCAATACTTATACACTGGAACAACCACAACTAAGACCTGGTTCTGTACAAATCTCACAACAGGTCTGGGTCCTGCAGTACTCCAGGAGTGTCAGGACATGCAAAACCTCACCTGTGAGCCGGGAAGTCGAAGCAGTATCTATTTTGGGTCAGTTCCAGATCAGGCCCAGCTGTGGATGAAGTTGCTCCTGTTTAGTTCTGGTTAAACCCAACAAAACTTTCAGAGAGCAGCTTAGGTTCAATATAAGAAAAAAACCAACCTGAATTATTTGGACCAAATTCAATTCCACTTCCTGTGTTAAGAGAATCTGGAAGGGAACTGATCTCCAGCTGAGACCATAAACTCATACTGAAATAAAGAACTTTACTTCTTTCATTTATCATTTCAATCATTCAGAACAGAATGGGAGCTACACTTGGCCTTGCACAGTTTTACTGGTGCTTGTACTTTGTATAATGTATGCCCGCTATCCTGACAGAGAGCTAGTCCAGAAAATAACCCATGACTATTATATAAGGATGTGAATGACAGTCCTTTTAAATAACAAGAGACTGGATAAAATCTGAAGTACTTTAAGAGATGACCAAGAGATGCTTTCCAATGGAAGGGATTTTATTCTCCTAATAAGGAAAAGTCACGTTGTACAATAGCTGTATAATCTTATCTCCTCAGTAAATTCTATAGAGAATAGGCTGACACAGGTTTTCTTACTGCTTATGTATTATGTTCATGTGTGTCAGTAGGTATTAACTTAATAAGTTGCTACTTTTGTGCAAAAATGAATTGTATGAATAGCGCAAAAACCATCTTGGATTGATGTTGTGAGAACAGATTTGCCCTCAGTCAGGCTTTGTTGTAGTGTTCCAATGAAGTATTCAATTAAAACAAGAAAAGAGAGCCAGAACAAGTTTTCCAGACATTATTAATAAAACATTTCTGTTTAATATCTCTGAAAGGCGCAAAATCAACATTGTCTCGGTTCTTCTTTGAAAATCCTTGACCCAACCAGTTCCAGAACTTGTTTTTAGAAGATCAAGCAGAGGAGAAGTTACACAGGAGGGAAATGTTGAGAGTGGTGTGGACACACTGCCTAGATGTGGCATCCCTGCAGCCTCTCCCATCCGTGGCCATCTCTGTGCATGGGTATGTGTTTTGCTCACAGAAAGCCATGTGAAGTCTGTGCATTCAACACCCATCATGTGCCTATCTTAACTCCTTCTCCTCCAGGCACATAACCAGATTCATCCTCATTCCCACTTTTCCACAGTCAGAGAAGGAAGTGCAGAGACAGAGAGAGCTTGAAATGAATCCAACTCAAATAGAATGCTGCAGATTTTTTAAAAAGTAAGTTTTTGCAGGTGAAAGGAAATCAATCGGTCTGAATGCAGCCAAATTGATATATATATTGAGCAAGAAGAACCTTCTATTTGAATAGTTTTTATTTTCCTAGTAAGGAAAAGACAACAGGATGGCAAAAATAGCATATACCTGTGACGTGAATGAGCCACTGTTCTCATGTCGCTGAGAACTCACTGGACCCTGCCTGCTGCAGAGGGCTTTATAATACCAGGTAACACTATAGCCTAACATTTTGCACATCATGTCTTTATAAGAAAAGGGACTTTGAGTTCCTGCTGGTGCATCTGTCTACCAAATAAAAAAACATCAGGAGAAAACAATTGCTGGTAGATCTTCTGTAATTTCGGCAAGGGAGTAGAGATCAAATCCTGCACCTAAGCTTTCCAAATCTACATCAGCAAAATTCATTGCACTATTTACTCAGATCCAACCTTAGCAATTAAGATGTTAAAACCTATGTTTCACCTGAGATGCTACTAAGCTGGGGTAATCAAAATCAGTTTAAACCACTAAGCAGAGAAATAATTATCATATGGACACTGAAATCCAGCTGTACAAATTATCATCTAAATTCTGTCAAGCATGTAACTGTGAATAAACTCAGCTGTGAAGCAATATCATAGGACTGTATCTCCTCATATTTTCAGGAAAGAAACTGCTTCTTTCAAATTACATATTAACTAAATTCACCCTTGAGACATGACAACAAGCTTGAAACACTGCAAGTTATCCGTATCCATGCTCGTAGGCTATATCCACTTGGTCAATTTATTGGTAGGCAAGCAATAAATGGAGGGCTTCCCTTCTCCAGACAGAAAGTGATGCCTCTAAACCCCTGTGAACAATGAAACTGAAACTCAGTGCCAGGTGGAATTAAATTATTTTGATGGGAATGATAGTACAGCAAAACCTGGGCCTTTAACACCAAGGCCTTTTCCAATGGGCTACTACAATAGGAGATGGTAAAAACTTTGCTTCACTGTTCACTCTAATGGTATTTAAATCTTCTCAGATATGGAGATAAATGCTCTTGATAGCTGTTTATGACCTTTCTAATACTGGCAGTGCACTTCAATTAATTGCTGATTCTGTAATCATGTAGTCCCTACTAACTAATAGCATCACTATCATGCTCATCTTTTAAAGACTAGCTGGAAGGTGATGCTCTTAGGTGTATATCAGTTACTCCATTTACAAGATTCATTACATTATCTGGAGGGCAGAGCTCTGGTGGTGTTTGACAGACTTTCACCAGCACAGTTAAGCATTATGAGTAAGTTTTTTTCTTCAACCAACAACCTACCCTAACCTAAAATAGACTCCAACTTGGTGTCATCTGCAAACTTACTGAGGGTGCATTCAACCCCCTTGTCCAGATCACTGATAAAGATATTAAACAGAACTAGCCCCAGTACTGAACCTGGGGAACAACTGTTCCTACTATTAAAGACTGAGGCAAAGAATGCATTAAGTACTTCAGCTTCTTCCTCATCCTTTGTCACTCTTTCCCCTCAGATCCATTAAAGGATGGAGATTCTCTTAGCCCTACTTCTGCTGCAAATGCATTTATAGAAACATTTTTTCTTGTCTTTTACAACCGTAGACAGATTAAGTTCTAGTTGGGCTTTGGCCCATCTAGTTTTGTCCCTGCATAACCTCACAACATCCTTGTAGTTCTCCTGAGTTGCTTTCTACTTCTTCCAAAGGTCACAAACTGTCGTTTTTTTCCTGAGTTCTGGTCAAAGCCCTCTGTTCAGCCATGCTGGTCTTATTCACTGCCAGCTTGTCTTTCAGCACAGGGGGACATCCTGCTCCTGTGCCTTTAAGATTTTCTTCTTGAGGAATGTCCAGACTTCCTGAACTCCTTTGCCCTTCAAGACTGCCTCCCAAGGGACCCTGTCAGCCAGGACCCTAAACAGACCAAAGTCTGCCCTTCAGAAGTCCCAGGTAGCCGTTCTGCTGACCCCCTTCCTTACTTCTCCAAGAATCAAAAACTCTTATCATTTCATATTCTCTGTGCCCAGGACAGCCTCCAATCATCACATCACCCACCAGTCCTTCTCTGTTCACAAGCAACAGGTCCAGTAGGGCACCTTTCCTAGCTGGTTCACTAACCAGCTGTGTCAGGAAGTTATTTTCCACATACTCCAGGATCCTCCTAGACTGTTTCCTCTCTACTACACTGTATTTCCAGCAGACATCTGGTAAGTTGAAGTCCCCCATGAGAACAGGGGCTAGTGATTGTGAGACTTCTCCCAGCTGCTTATAGAATACTTCATCTGCCTCTTCATCCTGATTTGGTGGTCTATAACAGACTCTCACCATTATATTTGCCTTTTTGGTCTTCCTCCTGATTCTTATCCGTAAACACTGAGCCCTGTCATCACCATCATCAAGCTCTAGACAGTCAAAACACTCCCTAACATATAGGAACACCCACTGCCTCTCCTTCCTTGCCGATCCCTTCTGAAGTGCTTATGGCCATCCACTGCAGCACTCCAGCTGTGTGAGTCATCCTACCACGTTTCTATGCTTCCAACTATATCATAGTTTTCCAGCTGCAGAATGGCTTCCAGCTCCTCCTGTTTGTTGCCTGTGCTGTGTGCATTGATGTAGGTGCACTTCTGTTGGGCTACTGATCCTGCTACTTTTTTCAGGGGAGAAGTCCTAATTCCTATGTGACTATTCTCAGGTGATTCTGTGGTTTCTAACGCATCAATAACTCTTGTGTGCTTGCTGCCGCATGGATCTCCATCTCCTACCTTCACTGAGATGGCAGACTGAAGGACCTTGCTAGCATGCTCTTCCTCAAACATTGGCATGCCACCCCAGGCTTATCTCTAGTGAGCCTGGTTTTATCCCTTTCCCCCTTTAAATCTAGTTTAAAGCTCTAGTGTTTCCTGTGCAAGGATCCTTTTCCTCTTTTGAGACAAGTGTACCTGATTTGTTACCAGCAGCCCTGGTGCTGTGCAGACTGACCCGTGATCAAAAAACCCAAAGTTCTGCTGGTGACACCAGGCTCAGAGACAGGTATTGATCTGCTGTCTCTTCTTATTTCTTCCCTCACCTTTCCCTGTAACTGGAAGGATCGAGAACTCTACCTGGGTTCCTGATCCCTTAATCTGTCTTCCCAAGACCCTGAAGTCTCTCTTGATCCCTCTCAGACTTATTGTTGCAACTTCATCACTGCTTACTTGAAAAATCAATAATGGATAATAATCTGAGGGCTGTAGCAGAGTAGGAAGCTTTCTCTTTACATCTTTAATCCAGGCCTCAGGGATGCAGCAGACTTCCCCAAGAAGTGGGTCTGGTCTGCATATTGGGCCTTCTGTTCCCCTTAGGAGAGTCTCCTATGACAATGACCTGTCTTTTTTTTCTTTATGGAAGTACTTTTGATGCAGGGTGTAGGCCAACTTAACCTCAGCGACACCTCCAAGCTAGATGAACAACTGTCCTTATTACTGTTTTGTTCCACTTGCAGAGCCTTGTACCTATTATGCAAAGGCACCTAGGAAGGTGGGATAGTCACAGAGGAGACATGCCTGCTGTGCAAGGCAGGAATTTGTCACCACTTCCCCCTATCCCTTAAGTCATTTTGTTCTGTCAGGTGGAGAGAAGACAGGTGATCCTCTATATCATGCATCCTGTCTGCCTATGAAAAATATCTGAACATCAATAGTCTAACAGTGGACTCACTGTTGTCTGTGAGCCTTAAGATTTAAACCCAGGCTACAGCATGACAATTTCTTACATCAAGACACTTCTTTGCTTGTTGACAAATACCTCTTTAAAGCAAAAGTGAAACAGATCCACCTTTACTCAGGAAAACATAGGTAAATGGATAGCGTTCACACAGTGCTTTCAGGCATCCATGGTGCTTAAAAAATAAGCAACTGATTTAAGTAGGAAGATCCAGGTATCCAGACAGCAAATGCCACTGTTTCCAAAATGGATATTTTTTTAATGTCAATTTTCCTCAATTTTTGGAAGATTTTTTGTTTTTTTTAATAAACTGTCCTGTAAGTTGCTTCTAATAGATCTGGCAGAATTAGGCAAATCTCAGCAGTAGTCAGAGGAGGGAGCTATACAAAGTAAGCAAGGTGAACTTGCCAAGATAGGGACAAGAGACATAGAGTACAGTGGGGATAATGATGCTTCCTACCCTACAAAACACAGATAAGATCTCTACATTTGACAACCACAAGACATTTATGGCAGACCTCAGAGAGCTAATAAGTGTGAATGCTCTGGAAGACGTTCCCAGCAGGAGATGGCACACTAAGAGTTTTGCTGCCTCCTTCCACATCTGGGAATTAGGGTTATCCACCTGCACAGATGTAATGCAGGCTATGGCCTTTTACTTTGGTCTTGTATGAACTGCTCACAAGCTGCTTTTGATCCAGAAGTCACACTATACCATTTGAGTTTCAGCCTGTGAATTTTATAATCATGATTAAATGAACTACCTCTACTTACCTCTTCTAACTGACTTCTAAACAGTCTAATTGTGGCATCCTTAGAGACAATGACAATGTCTCAAAAATACCTCAAGCACTGTGCTAGCACAAGGAAGGGGAAAAAAGGCACCAAATGTCTGGAACTATTTGGGACATTACACATATATAGTGGATTTAATAGAATCCTAGAATGGTTTGGGTTGGAAGAGACCTTTAAAGATCATCTAGCTCAACCCCTCTGCCAAGGGCAGGGACATCTTCCACTAGATCAGGTTGCTCAAAGCCCTTTCCAACCTCTTCTTGAACCCTTCCAATGATGGCGCATCAACAGCTTCTCTGGGCAACTTGTTTCATTGACTCACCACCCTCATAATAAAAAATTCTTCCTTATTTCCAGTCTAAATCTACCCTCTTTCAGTTTAAAACCATTACCTCTCATCCTGTCACTAAAGGCCTTCATAAAAAGTCTTTTTCAATCTTTCTTATAGGCCCCCTTTAAATATTGAAAGGCTGCCATAAGATCTCCTTGGTTTCTTCTGTTCTCCAGACTGAATAACCCCAACTCTTTCAGCCTGTCTTCACAGGAGAGGTGTTCCAGCCCTCTGACTATTTTTGGAGCCCTCCTCTGGACCTGCTCGAACAGATCCATGTCTTTCCTGTCCTGAGCACTCCAGAGCTGGATGCAATACTCCAGATAGGGTCTCGTGAGAGCAGAGTAGATAGGGAGAATCAAATCCCTCGATCTCCTGGCCATGCTTCTTGTTACAATTTGCTTTCTGGGCTGCAAGTGCACATTGCCAGCTCGTGTCCAATTTTTCATTCACCAGTATCCCCAAATTCTCCACAGGGCTGCTCTCAATCCATTCCTCCTTCAGCCTGTACTGATATTGAGGGTTGCCCTCATCCAGGTGCAGGACCTTATACTTATACTCAAGAGGTTCACACAGGCACACTCCTCAAACCTGTCCGGGTCCTTCTGGATGGCATCTTGTCCCTCAGGTGTGTCAACTACACCACTCAAGTTGGTGTCGTCTGAAAACTTGCTGAGGCTGCACTCAGTCCTGCTATCTATGTTATTGATGAAGACATTAAATTGTATTGGACCCAGTATACACCCGTGGACATTGAGCCATTGAGTCTAACTCTTTGGATGTGGTCGTGCAGGCAATTCCTTATTCACCTAACAGTCCATCCATCAAACTCATATATCTCCAATTTAGAGATAAGAAAGTTGTGTGGGCTGTATCAAAGGCCTTACAGAAGGCTACGTAGATGATATTTGTAGCTCTTCCCTTGTCCACTGATGCAATCACTCCAACTTAGACAGCCACTAGATTAGTCAGGCACACTTTGGCCTTGGTGAAGTCATGTCGGCTTTCTATAATCCTCATTGTCTTCCCTATGTTTTGAAATATCTTCCAGGAGAATTGGTTCCATGATCTTAAAAAAAAAAAAAAATAGTGCAAGAGATGAGTGTCACCCTGGGAAAATCACCTGCCTGATCATAGTGTCTCCCCTACCAGGTAAGTATTTGCTTCTTGAAATTTAACCCTACTCCCTCTCAGGTTTGGGGTTTTTTTTTTTAACCTTCAGGTTAAAAAAGTAAACCTGAAAGCAAATAAGCAGAGCCTGTTACAAGTAGAATTAAGCAGGCAAAATCACTTCAGTTTACAGGAGACCGTAGCATGGTTTTGAATCTCTTGTGTCAGCGGCTTAAAGGTAACTGTTGGAATCAGATTGTAATTGTGTCTTGGCATTTCAGATTACTATGTCATTAGATAATTATCAGCCCAGACAAATTATACTGAGGAAATGCTTTGTGTTATTTGGACTTCAGAAGAGTGACGGTAGAGAAGAGGCTGGAAAAGCAAGAGCATTTCAAACATCAATATTTGTGTAGTAACTCAGTGATTTGCTTTCTTCCTGAAAAGTGAGGATGTGCAGACACATTTTGCTTTTTGAAAGACTCCATTCTTTTCTCTTTGTGCTAAAAAACTCCAAAGGTGTAAAAGCAAGGAAGGTTTGAAGAGAACATCACCAGATTTACATGAGAGACTAGAAATTATAGAGCAAGATTGAGTGCTGTTTTCATTTCAAAAGTGTGATACACTTGACTGTATCTCTCAGTCTTTTGGAGAGAATTGGGTCAAGCAGGGAATGTATTTCTCAAGGACCCGCTTAGGAAAGCATTTTACTCAACAATAACAACAACATAGACACTACTATTTTAACAGACAGCATATGTTGCAATGTTGAACTTCTCAACACCTTGATGATAAGGTTGCCAAAAGACACAACACTGCAGGAGGCAGAACAGCGGTATATGCTAATCAGTGTTCTCATGATCTTCTTGAGCCTCCAGACAGTTATAGGGCTGAGAGGTAGAAAAGCTAAGAGTAGTATAAGGCAGACATTGAAAATAACACATGAAGATCAGGGGAACCTGAGTTAGGCATGAGAGAGCACACAGTGGTGTATCACACCCAGGGTCATAGTGCAGCGGCTGTCCCTGCGTTGATGCCACAGAGGCCCCTCACATCCGTTTGTCCCCTTGACCCCTTTTCCCTTTGTGAACTGAAAACCAAAGCCTTCCACAAACTAAACCAAGCAACATTGCAAAAAATCTTATTCCTGTGTAGAAAAGCTGTCTCTTTTACTGTGATGACTGTCTCCCCATCTTTTCATTTCAACCTGGAGCCACGGGTAATCTGAGTGCATTCAGTTTTCATGGGAGGAGGGCTTTTAATTTTAATGGACTCATTTTAACACATCTCTGTGTTAAAAAAGTAAATCTGAAAGCAAATAAGCAGAGCTTGTTACAAGTAGAATTAAGTAGGTACGATCACTTCAGTTTTCACCAATGCAAATCACTGGTTCTGCTGGTTAAAATAGCTCCAGCTAATTTGAAAGCAAGAGCTAATGTTCAGCATTGCACAAACACATAAAAATGTGTGAAATCTGCAGGCATGTGATGAAATTAGCACAGACTTCTACAAAACACTGAAAATGACCTTACCAGGAATGTCGTAAGAAGCCTGGGAATGGAGTTTGGGGCAGGACCCGGGCTCGAGCCACGGCTTGCTGGGGAGCAGCTGGGGCCGAGCCTGCAGGGAGTTTGGCCCTGGACTGCATCGTGCCTGGGGACGCAGCTCCCGGCCACTGTGCCCCCATGCTGGGGAGGTGGCCAACCCTACATCTGCCTCTTCCAGACCATCCAAAGTCAGTGCAGGACTTGTCAGAAAAACTGCAAAGTAAGATACTGCCGATTTCAACTGTAATTCTTTTTCTCATTTGGTGTATGTGGATGTTCCATCTAAATAATTTCCAAAACAAACTACATTTTGAAATAAAAGGACAACATTGCTCTGCTCCCATTTCATTGGTTTGTCTTCAGACTACATCTGTCCCTACAGAGCCAGGCCAGGGTTTCTCTTTGTCTGTTGTTAGTAAGTCCTGAGCTGGCTTGATGGGCTCTAACCTCAGTCATTAATATCAATTACCATAAGGACAGCTGCCTTGTTCTCCTTGTCAGAAATTCAGCATGGAGAGTAATAGATGGCTTCGGGCTGGCTTCCTGCCAAGAGGGCTCCATTGTTTTCGTCTGTGTTACATGAGGAAGAAAATAATGGGGTTAAATGAATTTGATTAGACCGAGCTCAGCCTAGTGTAGCATTCAGGCTCTAATTTTGCTCTTCTACAGTGTGATTGTACATCCCTGAAATCATCACACTTTAGTTGTTGATTTAAGGCTCATCTAGAAAGACAATGTCTCCTTTTAAGCTTCATAACCTCTACCTAGTTACTCTCAGTGCTGGGCATGTTGAGTTTGTTTCTGTTATATATATTCTATTTTTATTAACAAATGCCTAATAAGTTTTGAAAGAAAAGGGTGGTTATCTATTATTTCCAGACAGTGACATTTTCGAGGCTCAGCAAAACAGCAAAACACATAATACAGAAATTCTTCCTTCTGACACACATCACTTGTTTTTTTTTTTTTCTTCTCATACACAGTGTAGCATCTTCTGCCAGTTCTGCATTTGTACCAGACACAGAAGACCCACAAACAAGCACAGCAAAAGCCTACAAAATAATCAAATAAAGAATAGTGGAAAATGGCTTACACAGCTCTTCGTCACATACAAGAGAGCCTTAGTGTGCACCAAAGAAAAGTTTTTTGCTGAGAGAAAATGAGAAAAAATATGATACCTTAATAGATATACTATTAAAGTTAATGGAAAAAATCCCAGTGGCTTTAGACAGTGTTGTGTGGGGCTCCAGTCTTTTATTACAGAGATTTTAGGTTCTAAGAGCTGTATCCTTGCTTGGTGTCAGTTGGCATAACTCCATCTGGAGCTCCACCAGTGTCCCCTTTTGAATGGCTAGCCCATGTGAAGTGCTAGCTTTATTTAACATTGAATGAGCAGATTAAAGAATAAAATCACTATATAAAATGCTCAAAGAGGCCATGAGGTTAAATCTGGCTCTGTTGCAGATGTAGAAACTCCATAACAGTATTACAGCATTGTAAAAAGAGTTATTCATGTTTAAATGTGCTGAGGGGAAAAAAAAAAAAGAGGCTGTAGTACAGTAAATAGAAACTATTTTGAGCATTTACAGAACCCCAATGAGGCCAGTCTAGAGAAGTTTACATTTTCTGGTATAAAGAGTGCTATTTTTCAATTTACATAATTACTATATTAAAATATATATAATTCCACAATGACAGCCGTGACTTCTTTGACATAATGAAATTGCTACTATGTATCAAAGCTAGAACTCTATCAGGGTGAAATTTTGAGTAACAAGGAATTTTTATGCCATTTGATTTGGAGAAAGCTCTATGGATTGCCTTACTAGAAAGACCAGCATCGAAGAAGTTGAGATACAACAGTGATGAGGCCTGTATCAATACATTGCTAAATTAAATAACAAATCTGGCTATTAGACCAGGAAAACTACTGGGGAGACCTGCTCCATGGAGAATGACCCCTGTCCTGGTTTTGACTGGGATAGAGCTAATTTTCTTCTTAGGAGCGAGAATAACGTTGTGGTTTGGTTTCAGCATGGGATTTGGTATGAGAAGAATGTTTGAGTGTTATTAAGAAATCAAGGACTTTCCAACTTGCCATGTTTTGCTAGTCTGCAGGTGCAAAGGAAGATGGGGGGAGTATAGCAAGAGCAATACCTCCAAATTGGCATTTGGATATGCCGATGGGATATTCCATATCATATAACATCATGTTCAGTATATAAATGAGGGCTGGTCAAAAAGTTCTCCCTCTTCTGGGATTGCAGTTTTGGGATTTTCTCTCCTCTGGGACTGCTAGCTGGGAAAGGGCTGAACATTGCTCAGTGAGTGGTGAGCAATTGCACTGTGCATCACTCATTTTTATATTCTACTAGTACTATCATTATAATTGTTATTGTCATTAATATTTTAATTTTTATTTTATTTCAGTTATTAAATTGGTCTTATCTCAACCTATGAGTCTCCTTACTTTTACCCCTCCAGTTCTCTCCCCTATTCCCCGGGGTGCAGGAGAGTGAGTGAGCGGCTGTGTGGTGTTTGGCTGCCAGCTGGGTTAAAACACAACAACCCCATATTAGCTTATTCAGGTAGCCAATCATATGAAGCCAGGTTGGTCTACTTGAAAATGAATCTCCAGATTTGGTTGGGGTTTTTTGTTTTGTTTTGTTTTGTTTTGTTTTGTTTTGTTTTTAAAGAAGCAAAGTTTAAGAACCAAAGATGTGCAAGGAAAAATATTTAGAAATTCAGTAAATCAGACATGCTTAACTTACTATCTCAAACAACACTCCTATTCATGGCAGCAAAGGGAAGCATATACACAGTATACTGTAGGTTTCAGCTCTCACCTATGCACTTCTTGTGTCAAGGATTAGCTTTTATTATGTGTATAGAGTCTTCCTGCCACAATGAGCTTCATCAAATCCTTATCAAAAGTTTTAGGGCAAGCAGACATAAGTGCACATGTTTTTCTACCTGTTAGGACCTGTAAGACTGTGTATTGACAATAACACTGAACGAGTTCAACTTCTGAGCACATTTCACAGTCTGTACGCAGGAAAAAAGAAAGGAGAGCACTTTTTCCTGCCACTCAACTAACCAGAAATTGAGAGGTCTAACATGATTAAAAACTTTCCTGACATCTTTCTTCCTGCTATCCAGACTGTTGGTGGAATAACAAATACTTTAGTATGTTAAAGTAGGGTAGTAGGTTTTTTATATCTTCCAGTGGATGCTGTGGATGGATTTGTAACCACCTCGACTAGCTGAAGGACATTTAAGAGCAGATGTTTAAGCAAAATGTCTGTGTAATGTAAGACCTCGCCCAGCTGTAAAACCTATTCATGCTGAAAAAACCACTGTGAGGTATCTGAGGATCTTCTGGAATTATGGTTACTATAAATTGAGAGTAGTAAAGATTGTTGGCTAGTTTTGAATAAGGGGAACAGCACTTGGCCTCCTTATACACAATGGAATTTGTAATAAGAGATCTTCTGCCATCTTCATTCTATCCCGAAAATGGAGAGGCACATGTATAAAAGCAACTGACAGTTTAAAAATAGTGGAGCTGAAGGATGTAAGGCAGAGAGAAGATTTGTGGCTGCCCCTATAGCTTCCTGTTCATGTCGCATGAAGGAAGATAAAATGTCAAAACAGAACTGAGAAAAGAAAAAGTCACGAGGAGGGCCATTCTTTCTGTCTCGGAGGAGGATTAACACTCCCAACAGCAGGGACACGCTCTGGGCTCTCTGTGTATTTTGTGGAGAAGCTTGAGGTAAAAAAACCCATGGATCTGCAAACATCCCCTGGAAAGTAAACACAACACAGATAAAAACAGGTCCATTGAGTATTTCCAGAGGAAGAAAAAGATCAGTTATCTGAAGGAAAGCAAGTTCTGACTCAATTTATTTCTGTTTCTGGAAACAAAATGAAGGTTTCTCACTAAGCAGCTCAGCAAGCTGCAAAACATCAGCAACTTCAAAGAATCAGGGGGCTGCTACTGGTTTGGTCCATTCAACAGGCGTGCTTGGTCTGCTCTAAGGAATAGGGCTGTTTGAGGAAGAGCCCACCAACCCCCTCAAACCTGCTGCTTTCCTAACTCCCTCTTAATCTCTCCTGGGCTGTTTGCAGACACAGCAGCAGAGAGAGCTACCAGGCAGCTGCCTGCGCCTTCTGGATAAGTCAACCTGTTTGAGCAAGTGACAGCCATGTTAGCCCTTATAGCCCCTGGGGGACATGCTGACCTCTACCAGCTGCCTGTGTACTCAGCTGCTCCTTGCCAGCTCTTTGCTCTCTGCTGTGTGTTGGAAGGTCCTGGCTGGAGACTCCTCTGTGCCCCTGGTGCAGTGCAGACATTGAATTGCAGATAAGGTGTCCCCGGTTCCCCTGTGGTTGACAGGGAGCAGAGTGGAAGCACACAGGCCCGGGTACTTAATCCCATGTGAGTTTCCATGTGGCAAGAGGTTACGGCAATGAATCCCTGGTGGCAGGTGTGGTAAAGGCCTGGGAAATTTGGAAAGTACAGCTCCAAGGAAGGGTGAGGGTGCTGGGGAGTTTCGTGTCTCACTGGCAAAGGGGAAGGACACCTGGTGCCACAGAGCTGGCTGCCCTCTACTGTCAATTTACAGCAGGCTGGGAGATGCTCCAAGTGGGGTTCCCACATGTCCTCCAGCCATGCATTGCAGGGGCACGTAGAGCTCTCAGTCCGACTATTATACATGCTGCAACATGTTCGTTTAAGGGCTCAACCTGTTTGCTGTGGTTTGCTATAAGAATTATTTTGCTCTTCCATCTTAGCTTGGAGTTCATTGCAGAGAGAAGTCCTCATCCTGAACTTGCAGGTGCTGTGCAGCAGTGCTAGGTGCTTTGTGTCACAGTAATGTCAGTGAATCAGTGGGGGTGGAAAGCATGAGCCCTGGGGGGGTCACACCAGGAGGGACTAGTGAGAAGCTGCTCGGCAAGCATCTTTACACTCTGCTTTACAGCGTCATCCTTCATGCTCCACTGCCCTGGTGCTGGAGAGCTGCAAGCAGGCTCTGGCACATACGGACACCCTATCTGTCTGCTGATGCTACCATGCTGGAAAAGCTTTTTAGGAGAAACAACCTGCAGTCCTGCCTTGGGTTTTTGGAAGCTGTTCAACATTATTTCCACATTGCCAGGAAAACACATGGCCCAAACTTACGAGCTTAATAATCACTTTAGCCTTCAATAGCAACTGATAGTGGCTTATCTTCTCAGGCTTGTCTACATTGCCTACGAAATGATAATCCTAATTACAGCCCTAATTATGTTTCTGCCCAGAGTATTTGTAGATAACCTTAACTCTTGATCTGTTTAGTCTAGTTTTCCAGGTGGCAACAGATTTAAAAACAGGTTTTTAAACAAGATATGACTATTACATTTCTAATAATAGGAGAGTGTGATCTCAACATTGCCTGTTATTTACTGGCACGTGGTACAATCAGTTGACAATGGTGGTTGTGAACACAAGCTCAGAAATACAAGTTCACTTTTTAGTTATTCTTTGTCTGTGTTGCCTGATTTAACTCTTTGCATAGTGAACTGGATCTTATTCTTTTTCGCTCTGCTGAAATATCAGTATTTCAGATGCTATCACTATTTTAGATATTTCAAATAAGGAGCAGGCATCTTGTGTGCCAGCCATTGCTTTGAAACTCACCTCTCAAGTAACCACTTGTTGTTCCTCAGGAACATATACCTTTCCATCCCACCTCTTTTATCTCTTATAGGAGCATCTGAGGCAGAGCCACACTGTCATAGATTCAGCCCTTGCTCTCCAGAGGTTCCCTGGAGCACACTATTTCACAGAACCACAGAATCACAGAATGTTAGGGATTGGAAGGGACCTCGAAAGATCATCTAGTCCAATCCCCCTGCCGGAGCAGGAACCTAAATGAGATCACATAGAAAGGCGTCCAGGCGGGTCTTGAATGTCTCCAGAGAAGGAGACTCCACAACCTCCCTGGGCAACCTGTTCCAGTGCTCTGTCACCCTCACTGTAAAGAAGTTCCTTCTGAAATTTAAGCAGAACCTTCTGTGTTCCAGCTTACACCCATTGCCCCTTGTCCTACCATTGGGCATCACTGAGAAGAGCCTGGCTCCATCCTCCTGACATTCACCCTTAACATATTTATAAACATTAATGAGGTCTCCCCTCAGCCTCCTCTTCTCCAAGCTAAAGAGACCCAGATCCCTCAGACTTTCCTCATCAGGGAGATGCTCCACTCCCTTAATCATCTTGGTGGCTCTGTGTTATTTGTGTCCAGGGTCCTAATGAGAGTTGTAAAAATGATTTGAGGTCTGGAGAAAATGCCTTACAGGGAAAGCCTTGAAGAGCTAGATCTGCTTAGCCAAACCAAGGCTTCAATGTGACCCAGTTTTTGGACTATTACCATAATAGGCACTGTTGTCTCTTGGGAAGGCAAAGTATCATACAAAAAGGGCTTTCAGTCTGGTTGAGAAGTCAGGCCAATGTACAGGTGCAGAAGTCAGAGGCTTTCAGATCAGAAAGGCCAAGATTTCAAAAGATAAATGTGGTTAATGAGTGGGGCAAACTATGGAGAAAAGGATTGGCTTTGCCATCTCTGGATATCATTCTGAAAAATCAGCTTTCAGTCAGACCCAAGTATTGAACCCAAATAAGGGTGATGGAGTGCACCACTATGGACTATTTCACTAAAGGTCTCAGGTTTCCCCTGTTTTTAGACTCTCAGAATCTATTAACTAGGTCCATCATGCTCATATGGTCTAGGACCGAACAAACTCCACTTCCACCAATACCAGAGGGAATGTTTCCTTGAGGATGGTACACTCTACACTCTTTCTCTACATGGTCAAGAGCAACTTGATAGTAATTATTAATGGTTTATTATTTCTTTAAAAAGCTCAACATAAATTACTGTATCACTCTCTTTTCTTTTCTTTTTTTTTCCATTTCCTACCACAAAACACTGCAACTTTGCACAAAACTGATGAGCTCAGACTGGCTCCCAAAAAAGGCAATAAGGAATTTAATTTCTACTACTTTTCTGGCCCTGAACACTCCTCTGAGTCCTCCTGTTACCCCATGCTGGGTTAACAAACTGCTTCAAGGTCTGTTCTGGACACATTGTGCTACTGGGATCAGAATGAATCTCCTTTAATGGTGACATGTGCAGAACTGCCCTGGGGACTACCTTTGCTCAGTCCTTCACGCTGAGGCAGGTTTTGAATATAGGTTGTCTCAACTTACTGGCAGTGAAGTTACCTACACACATTCTCCCTCAAACAAGGAAAAATATTATGCTGTATTTTCTCTACTTCAGCTCCAATTCGTATAGCATGTTGTATTACACTCTTAAACAGAAGGGAATTATATTCCACATTAAGCTTGGTATCTGGCCCCAGCCTGATGTTCAGCTCATGAAACAGCCCTCCCAGAAGAAAACTTCAGGAACCCTTATCTAAGGTCTTTTAGCATGAACCACTTGAGCATCAGTCCAGAAGCTGAAGGAAGTGTTTTCAGTTGCCTCCGCTGGGTCTGTGCCTCAGGGGACTTGTAGCCTTTCAAACTTGTTCTAACACCAATGAGTCAGACAGGCTAATGCAGACTCTCTTATTTGCTTGTGCCTAATTCCTCCCAACCTACTGACTTACTATGGGCTATTTTGGGTTCAGGAAGCAGAATTTGTCAAGGCATATAAAATTTTCCTGACAGATACTGAGAGCTCACTTAATCATAATTTGTCATTATGATCTGTAGGCTATTACTACTACCCACTAGTCCTTAAAACCATGCAAAACTTTGTGGCTTTAGTAAAAGTTTTCCATGCACAGAAACTGATTAGCAGAACAGATAAATGATTTGCACAGCTGAGTAGTGAGGGTTGCACAAGGTCCAGTTTTAAGGCCTCAGCTTCAAAGTGTAATCCATAACCCAGTGTGAGACACTACATAGTGCTTGGGAGAGTTGATCAAACCTGGAAAGGGATCAAAAGTAGCCAAACACTAAGCAGAGGGCTGATAGAAGTTGATAAACACTAAGCCAGGGGTAAATGATAATGAAAGGCCAATGACAAGGATTCCTCTTTGAATTATTTTTCATTGACCAGAACAAGGAAATGATCTTGGACCTAGGGCTCTTTCCTCCAAAATGATTGCCAGATCCACTGCCTCTTCCTGTGTTTTCTCTCTTCATTTTGTCATGCGTTTCACATTTTGTATCGCTCTCAGGGGAGTAGAGGGGATCGCAGCCCCATGAGTGGACATGGGTGATCCTCTACTCAGTAGAGGCAGGATGAGCTATGTCAGTGCAGGATGGGGCTGGACTCCGCTCCCTGGCTGCACTGACCAACAGCTTCCTCAGTGCCAAGTCGCATATCCAAATTGCATGGGACTGAGGGGTACCAGGCACATACCATAGCAGCAATGGGACTGGCAAGATCCAAAACTACTTGCAGGTCAGTGATAAAAGTGGTGCCCAGGAGACCCAGGCTCCCTTGCAGGAATGAAACCAAATACTCCTTTGCTGGTCCACTTCCACTGGTAGCTAAAGATCTGGGTTTCACATCAGTCTCTGCATTGCCTCAGCTCAGCTGTTGATCAGGTAATATCACCTCAGCAATAATAGCTGCCCTTAAACCCCTCAAGACCTCCTGTGGCCTGAAAGCCACTTGTTGGCCTTTCTCCGTCTCAGAATTAAAGCAGTAAAAACATACTGCCAGTGGGATAAGCAACACCAGCATGACACCACCTGAAGACCCAGAGGTCTCTGCCATTGGCAATCCTATTGCACTGAACCTGCTAACATGAAAAACCTGTGCTCTGAGAGCACTCATTAGATGAGGTCCTCAAGGGGCCTAGTCAAGAAAATTCCTGTTTTCTGGGCCTTGCCTGAGCTTAGACACAAAATACTCCAGATGTTGTCTTACAAGTGCCAGACAGAGGAGAACAGTCATTTTCCTGGACCTATCTGGTTACAGTCTTGCTAAGGCAGCCCAGGAGGTGGTTGACCTTCTTTGCAGCAAGGGCATGTTGCTCTTGTTGCCCACCAGATCCTTTTATGCGAAGTTGTTTTGCAGACAAGCAGCACTCAAGACTGTCCTGCTTCCATCCTAGATGAAAGACTTCCTCTTATTGAACTTTATGAGATTCCTGTTGGCTCATTTCTCCAGCCTGTCCATGTTCCTCTCAATGGTGGCCCTGCTCTTGACTGTATTGACCACTTCCTCCAATTTGGTGTAATCCACAAACTTTCTGAGAGTGTGCTCTGTCTCATCATCCAGATTGTTAATGAAGACATGAAGAAACAGCACTGGTCCCAGTACTGATCCTTTAGGGACCCCTGTAGTTACTGAGTGAGGTCTGCCCTTTGCTCCACTGACCACAGCATCTCAAAACTGAGTAGCTCATGAGGAAGTGAAAGTTTTCATGTTTGAAAAGTTTTATTGCCAGAACTGAGGCAGCTGTGGCACCTCAGGACGTGCAGAAGGTGCAGAGATGAGCCAACCTGCTGTCAAGTCTCATGCTACACTCCCAGGTTGTATCGCTATTTTTTTATGAAGCTGGCAGGGACAAGTTCTTAGGTGGTATCAAGCAGAATAGCTCACTAAAGTGATGTTGAAGAGGTAGAGATAACCCTGTATCTTCCACTCCTCCCAGTAGAGGGATTATCCCAGTACATTCCATTACCTTAGATTGATCTGGGCAGGATAAGGCTCAGTGAGCTTCATTTTTAAAAACCTCTACTGTCTTTTTCAGGGAAGAAAAAAATAAGCATGCTGTTTTAAAGATGACTTTCACTGTAGAGTCACATTCTCCATTTGTCTGCCTTTCATTTTGTTTCCAATGTTTGGTATCTCCATTGACACGTTAGGTGCAGGTCTGACAGACAGCTGCTATTCTTGGTCCTGTCGACACATTTCACTATAGTAAAATGACAGTCACAGCTGTGACTCATTACAAGAAAATGGACTAAATATAAAATAAAGACTGGGTCAAAAAAAGCCACAAGAGTTAAAAAGAGGCTGAAATTAATAGCATGACTGGGAACAGGCCTAGGCTTGGTGTAGCAGATGAGAGAGGCTGGTGTTGCTTTCCCCATCTTCCAAATAAGTATAGAGCAAGGTTTTCCGAGAAAAGGTTTCCCTTCAAGGAGTGAGTCCGTCAGCCCTCGCCAAACAGCTTCGAGCACCTGTGGACTCAGTTCCTGAATCTGCCTATGCACAACACAGAAACGGACTGAATTATAGCAGAAAGATAACAAAGTGACTATGCACACCCACAGTTTTGATCTCTTTTTATGGGAAGTTAGTCACACTTTACAGTAGAGTGCATTCATTAATAGGTTAAGAAATGATTCTTACCTCTTTTAATAAATGACTAATTTTGTAGAGTCCAACAGTTTCTGAATCACTTATCAGAAGAACTTGCAACCAGCTTTAACAATTTTTCTCTATTTCAGTAAAACTTCTTTTAAAAGTCACATTGTTCATTTCTGCAACATTGTTTACAAACTGTATTATGTCTAAAATAGAGGCAAAAAAGATTTATGACCTAGTGGCAACAGGTGGTTTAATATGCAGGCCTCAGCATCATGAGTCTTTGACTTCTATATCCACCCCTGTTAATTACTCACTGAAAAGAGCTGTCTGAGGAGTAATTTCATTTTCTCTATCCCCATGCCACCACACTGGCAATCTGAGGTGCCTGTATAACACCCTGAAGAAATAAAAATTAAAATGTGGGGCTCTAGGCAAAATTCCTGTTCTTTCACTGCAGTGCTGGTTTATATGATGGACCTACTACATTCTTCAGCTTACATTCTAGTCTTACATTCTTCAGCTATAACAAACACTAAATAGAAAAGCAGTTCTTTCATTCATTGTGTGCCACAGAGATTTTGGATACCATGAACAGCTTGCTGTGACTGTGGCACTGGAAGAAGCTGGTTGTAGGCTCGTAGAGGAGCTGCCTTTCAGCTCTGCTTCTTCTGCCTACACATTAGACCTTTGGAATAGCTGTAGATTCTCCACAGTGCTTTTTGCCAGCATTGGAACTGGATGTATGGTGGAGGAGGGAAAACAAGGGTGAGTGGTTTCAAGGTAAGAGCTGAAGAGAAGCATTTTAGGAAACAGAGCTTGGAGAAGTCATCTAGGCTATCCAGCCTGCTCCCCATCATTACTACCAACACCATGTCACAGCAGCAGTTCCTGTCTTTCCCAGCAAATGCTGACCTAAGCTATTCCCCAAAACCTTCCAGTTGAAATGTGCAACAGTTCATATATGGAAATGGGTTGTCCTGTGTGATCACCTCAGTAAAAAAGGGGAGCCAGGTAAAGGCACAGCACATGCAGGGGAGTGAGTAGATCTGATCCCACTGAGTAATGTATCACACCCATGGGGCATACTTGGTCTCCTTCTCCAGGGACAAGCTAAAGGCAGGGTGCATGAAAAAAGTAGTCAAAAGT